>NC_041385.1:318900523-318916765 GCF_002162155.2 Triticum dicoccoides | reverse complement strand
TAATGGCGCACCGCGGGATGGTGCACCATTACTAGTTCAACTAGTAATGGCACACCACTCCCACGGTGCGCCATTAGTAGTTTTGAATTTCTTTTTTTACTAATGGCGCACCGTGGGATGTGGTGCGCCATTAGTATTTGCACACTAATGGCGCACCAACACATGGTGCGCCATTAGTATTTAGTAATGGCACACCACATGTACAGTGCGCCATTAGTGTCCATCCCATCTATAGCCCTTTTCCTAGTAGTGGCACCATGATCTTCATGATAGAGAGTCTCCTATGTTGTCACTTTCACATACTTGTGGGAATTTTACATTATAGAACTTGGCTTGTATATTCCAATGATGGGCTTCCTCAAAATGCCCTAGGTCTTCATGATCAAGCAAGTTGGATGCACACCCACTTAGTTTATTTTTGAGCTTTCATACACTTATAGCTCTAGTGCATCCGTTGCATGGCAATCCCTACTGACTCACATTGATATCTATTAATGGGCATCTCCACAGCCCGTTGATACGCCTAGTTGATGTGAGACTATCTTCTCCTTTTTGTCTTCTCCACAACCACCATTCTATTCCACATATAGTGCTATGTCCATGGCTCACGCTCATGTATTGCGTGAAGATTGAAAAAGTTTGAAAATACTAAAGTATGAAACAATTGCTTGGCTAAAACAGGGGTTGTGCATGAATTAAATATTTTGTGTGATGAAGATAGAGCATAGCCAGACTATATGATTTTGTAGGGATAACTTTCTTTGGCCATGTTATTTTGAGAAGACATGATTACTTTGTTAGTATGCTTGAAGTATTAATATTTTTATGTCAATATGAACTTTTATCTTGAATCATTTGTATCTGAACATTCATGCCACAATAAAGAAAATTACATTGAGAAATATGCTAGGTAGAATTCCACATCAAAAATATGTTTTTATCATTTACCTACTCGAGGACGAGCAGGAATTAAGCTTGGGGATGCTTGATACGTCTCCAATGTATATATAATTTTTGATTGTTCATGCTATTATATTATCTGTTTTGGATGTTTATGGGCTTTATTATACACTTTTATATTATTTTTGGGACTAACCTATTAACCGGAGGCCCAACCCAAATTGGTGTTTTCTTGCCTATTTTAGTGTTTCGAAGAAAAGGAATATCAAACGGAGTCCAAACAGAATGAAACCTTTCGGGAGAGTTATTTTTGGAACGGAAGCAATCCAGGAGACTTGGAGTAGACGTCAGGGAAGCTTCGAGGTGGCCATGAGGGTCAGGGGCGTGCCCTCCCCCCTGGGCGCGCCGCCCACCCTTGTGGCTCCCCTGACGGACTTCTTTCGCCTATATATGTCCATATACCCTAAAAACATGAAAAAACACAATAGATCGGGAGTTCCGCCGCCGCAAGCCTCTGTAGCCACCAAAAACCAATCGTGACCCTGTTCCGGCACCCTGCCGAAGGGGGGATCCCTCGCCGGTGGCCATCTTCATCATCCCGACGCTCTCTATGACGAGGAGGGAGTAGTTCACCCTCGGGGTTGAGGGTATGTACTACTAGCTATGTGTTTGATCTCTCTCTCTCTCTCGTTCTTGATTCAACATGATCTTGATGTATCGCGAGCTTTGCTATTATAGTTGGAGCTTATGATGTTTCTCCCCCTCTACTCTCTTGTAATGGATTGAGGTTTCCCTTTGTAGTTATCTTATCGGATTGAGTCTGTAAGGATTTGAGAACACTTGATGTATGTCTTGCATGTGCTTATCTGTGGTGACAATGGGATATTCACGTGATCTACTTGATGTATGTTTTGGTGATCAACTCGCGGGTTCAGTGACCTTGTGAACTTATGCATAGGGGTTGGCACACGTTTTCGTCTTGACTCTCCGGTAGAAACTTTGGGGCACTCTTTGAAGTACTTTGTGTTGGTTGAATAGATGAATATGAGATTGTGTGATGCATATCGTCTAATCATGCCCACGGATACTTGAGGTGACATTGGAGTATCTAGGTGACATGAGGGTTTTGGTTGATTTGTGTCTTAAGGTGTTATTCTAGTACGAACTCTATGATAGATCGAACGGAAAGAATATCTTCGTGTTATTTTACTACGGACTCTTGAATAGATCGATCAGAAATGATAACTTTGAGGTGGTTTCGTACCCTACAATAATCTCTTTGTTTGTTCTCCGCTATTAGTGACTTTGGAGTGACTCTTTGTTGCATGTTGAGGGATAGTTATATGATCCATTTATGTTATTATTGTTGAGAGAACTTGCACTAGTGAAAGTATGAACCTTAGGCCTTGTTTCCTAGCATTGCAATACCGTTTATGATCACTTTTACCACTTGTTACCTTGCTATTTTTATATTTTCAGATTACAAATACTCATATCTACCATCTATATTGCACTTGTATCACCATCTCTTCGTCGAACTAGTGCACCTATACAATTTACCATTGTATTGGGTGTGTTGGGGACACAAGAGACTCTTTGTTATTTGGTTGCAGGGTTGTTTGAGAGAGACCATCTTCATCCTATGCCTCCCACGAATTGATAAACCTTAGGTCATCCACTTGAGGGAAATTTGCTACTGTCCTACAAACCTCTGCACTTGGAGGCCCAACAACGTCTACAAGGAGAAGGTTGCATAGTAGACATCACCTTGCGCTTAGCTCTTCTCCTCTTCCGGAACTCAATGTTCTACAGTAGTACTTCTGGCAATCTGACACGAAATGAACTGTTGCACGTCCACCGCTTGTAAGCAAAAGTTCCTCCTCGTGATGTGATCCACCGCGCACGCGTTGGCGAGGGAGAAGGTGTAGTAAGCAAGCTTCTCATCGTTCTGCAATTTGACGGGACAAATCAAAGTTATTTAGTACGTACTCTCAAAAGGGCTGACCATGTCATGGCTACCATCCCGTGCTCCGTCGTTGATTACGTGCACTATTCACGTGCCATCGAGGAGAAAAAATATTGCATAGTAGGTGCCATCGAAGTGGACGACTCACTTACGCACTGCTTATCTGATTATCTCCATTTTCTTGCATGACACGTGGACCTTGATGCTAGATGTCTCGCGTGTTGAAAAAAGGATGAACAAAGCTCACGCAAAAAAAGAGTTGAAGAACATAGATTCCCGACGACTGAGAAGGAGTAACCTCGCGGTGGAGCGTCTGCAAGGAACCTTGCGCATTTTCCCCTGTTTTTTGCCGCCCGCCCACCTATAAACAAATATAAGAACATGAACTCTTTGCTAACCACTCGAGACGATACATCAGGATGCTAAGTTGAAGATGTTTTATAGTTTATATTGATAACCACGCAACGAGCCACACATGTACAGGACGCATGCAACCACGCATGTACACACGCCAACGCACTAACTCCATCCGATCCAACTCATGCACATACGCGCACAACATGGAGCACACTACGCACATACACAACACGTGCATGCACACACACTCGGCCACAGAATGCACATGAATAACACATGCATGCGCACACACTCGGTTGCATGGAGGCGTGCGCCATCTGCAGCGACGTTTGGTTCATCGTGCTACGGCGAAGCTCGCACACAACGGCGCCTATGAATCTCTTGACACACCTCTTTACCGTCGTTTCTCAACGACTAGTCAGAGACAAAGACGACTGCAGCCTCGGCCTTAGAGCTACTAGCACCGATGAAAAAACACGCACGCTGGACGCACACGAGCACGTACAGAGTGCCCACGTTGTGGTGCGTCCCTCGTCGCCTCTACTCCTTCTACGCACGTTGTCTATCAAGGCGGCTACATGTTGTCACCACAGATATGTTACTATAGAGGTAGTAACATAGACTAGTGTCATATGCATGAAACTACTAGTGAGTATGGGAGCACATGATATTTCCCCGTCCGGACCGATCCCAAGTTGGCTTCTCACCTTCTTGGCCCAACAAAAACCCCTCCTCCCTCCCGCGCGCTCTTCCCGCCGGGCGCTAGCTGAGCCCGCCGCTCCACATTGATGGCAAGTCAGGGCGACGCGACCTCTCACTGCTTCCGTCGTTGAAGCGGCGCAGCGACCGAGGGCACCGCCCACTGCACGCCCGGCATTTCAGACTACATGGTGGAGAGAAACTTTAGAGCAAGTACTACAATTAGATTGCATAAGCAGGCTATAAGGATTTAAATATAGTATTTGTGCTTAGTTGAAGGAGAGAGAAGAGAAGCGGGTTGTAAACTTGTAGCCGGTTGTAGCAGGAGCCCCAACATACTTTGTGAGACAAAAGGTGGGGCTATTATTAATGATATAGTATTTATACTAAAGGGACTAACGGACTCCTTAATTACTCAGTTTTTTTTGAGACAAACCTTGGTGGGGCTATTATTGACTTGGACGTGGGGTTTGGGGGCCAAAGGCCTACTATTATACTTGGTCTTACTCGCACGACCGACCTGGCATGCTCTACCCTAGCCGCTGATGTATCATATTGTTTCGCACCGTTCGAGATCTTAGCGCCGCCACACAATTCTTCTCCAGCCCTCCTTCCGGCGTGCACCGTGAGAAGAGAAAACAGTCCTCCGAACCCCACCTTTCGTGATCCTGTACGGGAGAGGGGCGATCAGGTTTTTGGGGAGCACATTCATGTGACTGCTGCCAGCGACGACTTCCTCAACGACAGCCTTCTTCCCCGACCTCGGTAACCTCTTCATCAACGACAAGAGTGACAACATCAACCACAGCGATTCTGCTCCCGCTGTACAATATGTGATTCTGTCCTCCTGGTTTAGTCCGCATCATTACTTTGATGTTTGCAATTGTCGTCATGATCTATTTACTGCTGATTCGGATTAAATCTCATAGTAAATTGCTCATATATTCAACAACCCAATCCAAAAACCTGATTATAGGCAATTTACACCGAGTGGTTTTGCTGCACTTTTGAAGCCGCCTACTTTTAAGGGGGTGCAATATAAAAGGTGGCGCACACGAGCAGTATATTGGTTTCAGATCATGTACTGCTATGATGCCACTAAGGGTAAGCCTGAGGCGATCTTAATCCTACACAACATGAAGCTTTTGAGAACATGGATACCCTCTTCAAAGCCGCCCTGCTGAGTGTTCTTGACGGTTCCATTATGGATTCATATATGTCGTTTGACAGCGGCAAAGACATGTGGGCTACGCTCGAGGCCACATTTGGGCCCTCGGGCACTGGCAACGAGTTGTACGTCATGGAGCAATTTTGTGACTACAAGATGGCTGATGAGCGCTCTATTGTTCAGCAGACTCATGAGATACAGTCATTCTCTAAGGAACTTGAGTACTTTAAGTGTGTGTTGCCGGACAAATTTGTTGCTGGGACCATCATTGCCAAGCTTCCACCTTCGTGGAAGGATTTTGCTACTTCTCTGAAAAACAAGAGACATGAGTTTTCTGTTTTGGATCTCATTAGCACTCTTGATTTTGAAGAGAAGGCGAGAGCAAAAGACACATGTGCTCGGGTCGCTGAGGGAGCTTCTAGTGCCCACATGGTACACGAGAAGAACTTCCAGCCCAACCAGCCCCAAAACAACAAGAACAAATCTCAGGGGAAAGGCAAGTTTGATGCAAAGAATAAGACGTCACATTCTACCAACTTCAAGAAGAATTCTCATAACGGGAAGGGATACAAACCTCAATTTTGGTAGCACCGCACAAAAATTATATGCCTGCATCTACCTGCTATCAGCTAACCTCATGGTGCTCCAGGTATTCCTACATTCGCAACTAGGTACAATGACCACCGCAAGATGAAATAAGCTTATTCGTACGTTGACTTGCTGATTGCAGTGCGGAACGATCCTTTCATGTGTGGAGGAGCAAACAAGCAGTGCAGGCGAAGGTGGAAATCAACCAAGGACTTATGAAATTATATATAATCTTCCTCGGGCAAGTCAGTATCCCCTTCATCCAGATGATCATGTTTTGTCATGCCGAGCTATTGATGTGTGCTACTATTTTGCAACACCATTTAAGTATAGCTACTATTTTCCTATCTTTTCAGATTCAGGACAATGAAGATGATTTTAGGGGAACTGCACAATAAGGACTCATGTTGAGTATCTCTATTGCCTCATGTTTTTGCTACAAATGTGTCAGCATCAATTGCAAGATGAGGCAGCTAGCTAGCTGTGGAGTTGCCAACATGCTCAAAGTGCTCGCAACATTGAGAAGAAACAAGCATGGCCAGGAAATTAATGCGTGCGCAGGGAGGCCCTTTGCTCAGAGAAGCATCGACCGGTTTTCTTTATTTCCACACCTTCTGACAGCTTTGTATTGGTTATAGTAGGGTGAATCATTGAGATGCATAAACATGCTAAACTTTTGTTCTTCTAAATGTTAGTATGCATACCGTATCTTCTGAAGCTTAGTGTAATGTGAGTGTCTGCATCCAGTACCGCATCCTCTAATTTGGTGGATGCCAAGTTGAAAAAGGTTATCGATGAGTAGGCATAAGCTGGAGGCGTCTTTTTTTTTTGAATGGGCAATAAGCTGGAGAGTGTCTCGGGTTGCCTCTAGCACAAGGCCCTCCAGTACGGAAACAGGTAGCCGACTGGGCCAATACAAAAGCCTATCCATCTTAAAGCCCATTTGTTTTTGTTTTTTGCGAGGAGAAGCCCATATTTCTTGAAGAGGGGGCGTTCCCAGAAAAACCCTCCTTCCTCCTTGCTTCCACTTATACTCCCTCTGTCCGGGTTTATTAGGCCCATGAGCCAATTGCTAAGACCAAGAAGATGCACACAGAGAAAATAAATCTCCTTAATTTACTCCATAACCACCCTATTAAATAGGCCTAGTAACAAACCAGGCGCATGCAGTGGCCGGCGGGCACATGCATCCTGCATGCATGGCCAGTCAGCCAATTTCATACGCCAGCTGAAATGCAGCAACACAAAAGAAGAGAGCGATTCTTGGGAAAAAGCGAGTAGTTAGTGCAGCGGACCTTATAAACACGAACAACTCGCTCTCCCGCTTCCGTCTCCCCCCAATTGCCCCCGCTCCCCAATCTTCCTCACTCGTCCAGAAAACCCCTGCTCACCTTCTTCCTCACTCGTATAGAAAAAGCCTGCTCCTCTTCTTCCACTCCTACAGAAATCCCCAACCCTCCTTCTTCCCCACTCGCACTGCCACTAGGCTTGTCTCTGGCTACTCTGCTCAAACCCGTGAGCTCGGCGCAATGCCCACTAGGAAAATGGAGTCGGCTGGCCCCAACGCCAAGAAGATGAGGCTCCCACCAGCGGCGACGCCGGTTGTAGATCCTGCACCCAGTAGCGCGGGGAGAAGTGGTGAGCCCCCCCACCCGGATCTGAGGAACCGGTAGAATCTCCGGTGGACCGCATCAGTGATCTCCCGGACGTCATCCTTGAGGAGATCATCTCGCTTCTCCCCACCAAGGATTCCTGCTGCACACAAGTCCTCTCAACTCGGTGGCGCCCTCTATGCCGCACCGGCCCCTCATTCTCGACTGTCGTCAGATATCTGTCCTTCCTGAATTTGATCTCCTTAGAGCCATCATCTCCTCTCACTAGCAGGACCCCGTTCAATGCCTCTGCATCCCGCCACGCTACCTGCTGTCCATACCCGGCATGGTGGATGCCTGGCTGACATCCCCTGAATTCGGAAAACTCAAGCAGTTTGAGTTGTACCATTACCACAAAAGTTTCATACCACGAACACACCAAGAATTCGTGCCCACACCACCGTTGTCCATCTCACAGTTTTCCTCCTCTCTCCCCACCGCCACCTTTGCCCGGTGCCATCTACCAGACAATCTGGTACAAATGCTTCGACTCCCGCTGCTAATAAAACTTTCACTTATGGTGGTTTATCTGTCGGAGGCCTCACTGCACAGCATCATCCACTCCAGTTGCCCTGCCCTGGAGCGCTTGCTGATTATTTTGGGAATAGAAATCTGTATCAGTTGTCTCCAAATAAAGTCGCCTCACCTTAAAAGCATTGGAATTTGTTTTGAAGGACAGCAGCTCATCATCGAAGATGCCCCTTCACTTCAAAGGTTGCTCCTTGACAATTGTTATAGACCTTCACAAATAACTGTCGTCTCTGCGCCCAAACTGGAGACCTTGGGTGTAATTCGTGACCCGTTTAATGATCACAAGGAGTTGGTGTTTGGCTCTTAACTTTTTCAGGTATCGTATATTATCATCTACACATTTGTAATCATAAGCTGCATTTTTCATTTGTGTGCATAAGTTTTATATCATCTTGGAGTACACTTTGGGTACTAATATTATGTTATATGCTCAATGAAGAGTTCGTCCATTGATAGCCTATCAATGCTGCTGGATTCTCTCAAGATGAACATAATTATTGGCTTGCTATGATGCTTTCGATCTCTGGAGAATTTATATATAGAGATGATGATTTCATGCACATTGAAAGCCCGTATATATTGTACTAGAATTAACTATTCAGCTGTCGTTCTTTTGACATACTCTTTTTTCAGACCTTAACTGTTTTCAATCTTCATGTCTACTTAGGCACAACCACATGGAGCAAAATATATGAACAATCGGTGGTGTAATAAGCACCAGGATTTTCTCACTTCTCATGGCATTCGTTTGAGGACAATAACAATGGAAGGATATGCATCCAACCAGGCAAACAGAAGTTTTGTCACATACTTCCTGTTGAATGTGAGGTTACTATTGTCCATGAGGCTTAATTTTTACCGCAAGAGATTTCTCAGTGATGGACACATTGGACAACAAAAAAAGAAGTTTCAGGTGAACAAATGGGCTTCTAAACGTGCTCGGCTTCTATTTACAACAAGTTGTAGTCATCCTGAAATAATTTTTTTGCACAGGATGTTGATTTTATGGATCAGACCGATCCATTTGTTTGTGACTGCAAAAAAGAGTGGTTGGGTTAGATGTTACTGCCATGTTCAATCTGGGTTTTGTCTAAAAATTTGATGAACAATTAATCCTTGGGCTTTTTGTACCATTTGTATGCTTGAGTTGCATGTTGTTGCCCTCGTACTCCCCTCCACCTGCCACTACACTGCCGCATCTTCCATGACTGCTGTTTGTTCCCGTCCGAGGCCTCGCCGTCGTTCTCCGCCTTAGTTCGCTCGATGTGCCCGCCGTCATCTGGCGTTGTCAACATGGTCAACAACCAATAGGAATTAGGAGATGACTGTACGTGGAGAGGCTGACAGTAGGGACCCACCAGGTTCATTGCATTTCGCAAGCAGGTGCCTCATTATTACAAGCCAAAAAAAATACTCCCTCCTAATTGTTTGACAACTAGGTCCCACGCAATTGTCAATGTAGTCAATAAACGAGAAAATTACACAACGAGCGGATAACACCAGGGACCCAGCAGCTCGCCCAGTTTTTTTAGTTTTAGAGATGGAGCTCAACTGCGCGCTGTGCAGGGGCTGTGGCCCGTCTAGCCCACGCTTACGCTTTTATTTAAGCACATGACGAGCCTAGTTGATATATTTTTTCTTTCTGAAAATGGCTAGCCCAGTTCTTTTTTTTGGAGAATACCAAAACCGAGGCCTACTTGCTTTTCTCAGCCCTGCTGGGATGCAAATCTTTCAACCGGCAATTGTAAGAAATGGGCTGTAAACTTTTAAACCAAATCCAACCGGCAATTGCATTAAAATATCATTTTTTCAGGATTTCTCTACTCTCTACTCTTATAAAAACCAAAGCCAACTGGTAATTACATTAAAATATCATCTTTTCACCCGGAAGATAAACTACTCATACAAATGCATCTTCATGTTCCGTGCAAAGAACGGGCATCTTGCTAGTTAAGATTCTAAATTTCATGCATTTTTTTAGGAGAATTGTTTTTTGAATTTTATTTTGATATAATTTTTAAAAAAATTATTTTTAAGGTGACTCGAAATTTCATGATTAAAAGAGTTCAGACCCCACCGAAATATGCAAAATTTTGTTGAATTTTTTAGCAGTGCCCAGAATATATGGTCTGTAATGCTAATAAAAAGAATATGGGCTTCAAATATCCTTAAGAATTAGTAAATGGGTTGTAAATGATTGAAAATAATGGCTAATGGGCTGTATGCTATTTTCCACAGATTTGGAGGCTGATGTCTGGGCCTACTAGGTTGACGATGACGCTGTCCTAATTTTTTTGACACGTACGCAAGGCTTTGTCAACTTAGTCAACATAGAGCAGAGACTGTTGGATGTCCATCCAATGGCCTATGTGCTTCTTCAATCTCTGATCTTCCTGCTCCAGCCGCCCAAACCAGCGCGGCGGGACTGCCTGCTCCCTCCTCCCGTGGCTGGCTATGCTACTGCTAGGCCATCCCTCTAACCACCCACACATCTTGTTATTTTCCGGCAACGTCAACCTCACCCCACAGCCGACCAGTCAGCACTCGTACTCCCCTCAGCGTGGGCATCTGTTGCGGTGGCTTCGCCGGCTCTGGGTGGTTCCCTTCCTGGGCCTCGCCCTCGTCCATCACGTTTTTGCTCTCGGTGCGGCGAGGTCAACATGGTCAACAAACAACAACCATCGGAAGAGGCTGACAGTAGGGCCCACACCAGGAAATGCCTCCTTATTACGCGCAAAACAATGATTCCTCCACCTGACAGCTGGGACCCACTAGAAGGGCCTCTATATTTGACGAAAAAAACGCCCCCCTGTTGTTAGCTCGGACCCACCGGAAGTGCCTCCTTTTTACGCACAAAAAAATGAATACCCCCCTACTAGCTGGGACCCACCTTGGTGGGAGGCTGACTTGTGGGCCTACTAAGTTGACTGGGACGGAGGGCTTTGTCAACTTAGTAAATATGAACGATTCTAGCTCCAGTGACCATACGATGTCCATCCAACGGCCGTAGTGCTTCTTCAACGTCTGGTCTTCTTGCTCCAGGCACCCAAACCAGCGCCGGTCGTGCCGCGTGCTCCTGACTCCCGTGGCCGACTGTGATGCTGCGGAGGCCTCACCGCCCCTACTACTCCCACCACTGGCTAGTCCATCCCTCTAATCACCCACACCCCCTGTTATTCTGCGGTGACGGCAGCCTCACACCGCAGCCGAACCAGTGAACCCTCATACTCCTCTACGCGTGGGCATCCACTGCCGCGTCTTCCCCGGCTCCGCATCGTCCCCTTCCTAGGCCTCGCGGTCGTCCACCGCCCTGGTGCTCTTGATGGGGCATGGTCAATGTGGTCAAGGAATGACTTCCATCGGAAGGCACTATATGTTGATAGGCTGACAGCTGGGTCCACAGCAGCCACAAGGAATTGGCTCCTTATTACGTGCAAAATAATTATTCCTCCACCTGACAGTAGGGACCCACCGGACGGGCCACTGTATTTCGCGAAAAAACATTTCCCCCCTGACTGCTAGGACCCACCAGCTACATCTTCGCATGCAAGGAAGTGCGTCCATATTACGGGCAAAAAAATGATTTGCCCCCCTGACTGCTGGGACCCACCAGCTACGTCTTCGCACGTAAGGAAGTGCCTGACAGTCAGGACCCACCTGGTCGAGCGTACGTAGCATTGTCATTCTGGTCGCAAATGTGTACGTACATACTGGTCGATGTAGAGGCGCACACGTGTCGTAGTAGAGGCGCACCCGTAGCATATACACATACGTACAACGACCAGGTTGAAAGAAAGTAAATAAGGCCACATACGTACATACGGGCAGGGTCTCGAACGCCTACTCACGCATACATACGTCCAGGGCTCGTGTACATGGCTGGGTCGGAACAGAGAAACTGCGTCGTCGTCGTGTTCATGGGGAGCCAATCGACTGGGTCGGAACGAAATGCGTCGTTGTCGTGTTCATGGGGAGCCAACCGGCTGGGTCGAAATGGAATGCGTCATCTGTTCAATGGGAGGGCTTGGATGGAATAGCCGATGGAAACAAGGCCTGGCGTACCGCACAATGGGGGAAACGGCCTTGTGTTCAACCGGCCACGGTCGAAATGGGATCCTGTTCATCAGGAGGGGTCTGGCGTACCGCAAAACGGAGGAAACAGACTTGTGTGGACCTCCTACGGTCGAAACGGGGTCCAGTTGATTGGGAGGGGTGTGGCGTACCGCAAAATAGAGGAAAGGAACTTGTGTTGGAGTGCTACAGTCGAAACAGAGGTCCTGTTCATCGGGAGGGGTGTGGCGCACCGCAAAACGGGACTCCACGGGATACTGTTCATCTCCTGCGTCGACCTCCTCCAGCCTCCACGTGCTACTGTTCATCCACCGTCGACCTCCTCCAGCCTCCACCTACGACTGTTCATCCACGAGCTCCTATTCATCTAGCCTCCACCACGCTCTACTCCACCGGCTACTGTTCAACCAACCCTCTTCACGGGCTCCTGTTCAACCACCCCTCCACGGGCTACTGTTCAACTAGCCCTCCACCGGCTACTGTTCAACCAGCCCTCCACCGGCTATTGTTTAACCTTCCCTCCACGGGGTCATGTTCATCCAGCCCTCCACGGGGTCCTGTTCATCCACGCCCAACCGGCTCAATCGACCGAGGTCCTGTTCATCCAGCAGCAACACCACAGGGTCCTATTCATCCAAACCCCCTAGCAACGCTCACTGTTCATCCAAACCCCCCAGCAATGCTCACTGTTCATCCAGAGGCAGCATCGATTGGCTTCAGTTAGCAGCAGTAGCAAAGGAATCGCTCGATCACTCGGGTTCAGTAACGTGTAGCCTGTAGTGCAATCACTCGGGTTCAGTTTGGCGATGCCTCACTCGGGTTCAGTTAGAGCCCAACGCCCCACACCCATGCGCGTACGGTACGAGAGAAACGCGCATTGCTTGGCCCCGACCACCCATCGTAACCGGGAACTCCCCGATATTTTCCTCGCCCTCGCTTCTACCACGGTTTTTTCCGTCATGGACGGCCCAAAGAATGTCATGCAGCTGCATCTCCGGCCCACCCAGGATGAAAAGCCCATTTTCTGTCATGATTTTTTGTCATAGAAGTAGGAGCCCACCACATCTATGATGATATCGGGTTTTGTCACAATTATAGTCATAGAAGTGTCATAAGTATGATAGAATTTTTTTTCGTTCGTCCCAAAATGACACTGATGTGTCTTTTTTTGTAGTGTGGGAGTCGACCTTGAACTTTGTGTTCATGCCCATGGACACGATGTAGATCTTATGTAGTGACCCGACCCGAAATCGGGCAAGTCTCTGTGTAGCTGTACCATCCCAAGATCATGCTGGCACACACAGTACATTGATGCAAAGATTCAAAGTTCAATCACACCTGAATATATTATACGGTTCTCATATCGAGTCTTTATTACATGATAATAAATTCAGCCGAAGGCCAACTCATGAGAAATAAACTAAATAAAACTGCGGAAGCGTAGATGAATAGGAGTCCATCCGACTCCATAGGGCAATCGCCAAGCGTGGATCATAGCCTCATTCCTGATCGGAATACTCCTCTGCAACATAAGATGTTGCAGCCGTGTAGGTCAGCATTTTTGAATATGCTGGCAAGTCATGAAGAGAGAACAACAATAAAATTACTAACACTATATGCAATTTGGCTGTGGGGCGGGGCTCTAAGTTTTTTGTTTTTGCGAAAAAGCCAGTTTTTCCCTACAACAAAAGGACTTGTTTGCAATTACTACAAAATGTTGGTAGTTATTGAGATGGTTCTGCCAACCAATGTCTCATTCCCAATTACTAAATAACCCCTCAATTAATTTATTAAGTTTGGTGTTGAGATATCTGGAATACTCCAAGTTTCCAGAGGCTCAAATTGTCCGTAACCGGGGACACAGCTAATCGATTAGGTCTTCACTCTAACCGGGGACACGGCTAACCCCGTCTACAAAAGCATAGCAATCAACTAAATCGTCCCGGGCATTGGTAACAAGGGGAAAGGGTTCATCGTGCCTCATGATACTACTCAAGAACATAACTTAAAATTTTCCTACTGCATGCATGGTGGGGAGGAATACTTCTAATGCAATAAAATCATAGGCATTGTAAAACATGATCAATTGACTTGCCTGGTTGACGGTCTTCGAAAGCTAGTGACTCGTAATAGCAGGCCTCGCACTCCCGGAATTCTACCTAGTCAAACAATAGCACAAATAAGTATAACATAATATAACATAACAGAAAGTTAAAGTAAAACACCCAAGCACTCAAACCAAAAGCAAAAAAAACTCAGAGAAAAGCAAATCAAGGTTTGCACCACTTCAAGCAACAACTAAGAAAACAATTTTACCCTACTAAAACTTTTCTTAACAGAACCTAAACATGGGATTAGCTGGCTAACAGAAAGGAAAACAACATACAATCTAGGTGCAAAAGGAAGCACATTAAAAGCTATTATACAACTCCTATTATGCCTAAAACAATTCCAGCAAAGAAATAAAATAAAACCTTTTATTCTACTATGAATGAAAGTTCATCCTTGTAATTACAGAAACTAATCTAAAATAAATTATAACATAGGAAAAATAAAATTATCTAGCAACTAGAACAGTAGGAAAACATTAGCAAGTTAAATAAAACTAGAAAAGCTTTATTTTGACTAAAACTCGAACAAGTTCCTACTGATATGCATGGGCAAAACTAAGCAGTAGCAAAAAGAATCACTAAAATAAAATTATTCTAGCTCAATTTATGGCAGAAAAACTAATCTAACTAAAACTAATATAAAACTATTTTTATTAATATAAACATGGCTAAACATATTTTCTTCTGAAACTACAAGAAATTTGTAAACTAACAAAAAAAGAATCAACTAAAAACAATAAACCAACTAAAAGATATAGCTAAAACAAAAACAGAACTATTCTAATACAACAACAACAAAGCCTTTAGTCCCAAACAAGTTGGGGTAGGCTAGAGGTGAAACCCATAAGATCTCGCAACCAACTCATGGCCCTGGCACATGGATAGCAAGCTCCCACGCACCCCTGTCCATAGCTAGCTCTTTGTCAATACTCCAATCCTTCAGGTCTCTCTTAACGGACTCCTCCCATGTCAAAATCGGTCGACCCCGCCCTCTCTTGACATTATCCGCACGCTTTAGCCGTCCGCTATGCACTGGAGCTTCTGGAGGCCTGCGCTGAATATGCCCAAACCATCTCAAACGATGTTGGACAAGCTTCTTCTCAATTGGTGCTACCCCAACTCTATCTCGTATACCATCATTCCGGACTCGATCCTTCCTCGTGTGGCCACACATCCATCTCAACATACGCATCTCCGCCACACCTAACTGTTGAACATGTCGCCTTTTAGTCGGCCAACACTCCGTGCCATACAACATTGCAGGTCGAACCGCCGTCCTGTAGACCTTGCCTTTTAGCTTTTGTGGCACTCTCTTGTCACAGAGAATGCCAGAAGCTTGGCGCCACTTCATCCATCCGGCTTTGATTCGATGGTTCACATCTTCATCAATACCCCCATCCTCCTGCAACATTGACCCCAAATACCAAAAACAGAACTGTTCTAATAAAAACAAAAAGTAAACTGAAAAGAAAAAGAAAAATAGACGCGACTGGCCTATCTATCACTCAGGCATAATATAACTAAGATGTGCCCGCGGCTAAACAGGAAAACCTGAACGGTCCGATCTAACTGAACTGGTAACTAAACCGAATAAAACCATACCTAACACCGTCTATAACTAAAAAAACCATTCCCCTTCGCAGATCTAATCTAAACCGTAGATTGGAAATCGAGCGACGAAGGGGAGCTCGGGCTTACAACGGTCGGCGGCGATGAACGGGATGATGGCGGCAGCTTGGGCGTCGGTGGCGGAGGGGCTCCGGTGGTCCAGGGCGACGGTGGAGAAGTCAGGGCAACGTGGCAGAGCAAGGCGGAGACGGTGGTGGAGTCGCTAGAGCTTGGGGACGTCGGAGGATACCGGGACGATGACGACGAAGCTCGGGTGCTCCGCGGCTCCGGCGAAGTGTGGTGATGATCGGGGGGCAGTTCTGGTGGTTCCTGGGTGATGAAAAGATGTCAGAGGGGTGCGTGGGGTTGAGGGGGTTAGGTTGGAGGAGCTTGGGGGCAGTGGGTGGCTCACCAGCGGCGGTGGCGGTGATGAACGACGGCGGCGATGAACGACGGCGGCAGGAGCGAAATCGGGACGGCGAGGGGACGAGCTATGGTGGGAGTTTGGGTAGTTTTTTTGGGGGGGTTTGAACGAGGAGAGGTTGGGCTTTATATAGGGCACGGTTTCATGGAGGAGGGGTAGCTCGGGGT
>NC_041385.1:318712512-318899882 GCF_002162155.2 Triticum dicoccoides | reverse complement strand
GATTCGGCCGCGGCATTTTCGGAAGGAAGGAGATGGGGTGGGGTCCGCGCGGCAGTGAGAGAGAGGGGGGGGGGGAGGCGCGGTCGGGCGACTGAGGGCGAGAGGGTTCGGGTGCGGGTGCTGGCTGGGCTGGCGCTTGGCTCGCTAGTGGGCCGCGGCTCGGCGCTGGCTGGGCCGGTTGGCTTGGTTGGCGCCTGGGGCTTTTTTTATGAATTAGATAGAAGAAAAAAATCAATTATAGAATAATATATATTTTATAAGGAACATATATATATATATATCAAAATTCTCAGGGGATTTTATCCTACAATGTGAACATTTTTCCAGGGGCAAAACACAAACTTTTAAAAAAACATTTTCTGAAAATCCCAAGTAATATTCAAATTTGATTTCAAACTTTTTGGCAATAATTTTCTTCTGACATTTTTGGAGTGTCATGTTTACTCCTCTCATACTTTTGCTCAAGTATTTGTCACGCATTATTTTGAAATAATTTAAATTGCCAATCAGTTCAAACTCAAAAAACACAACTGCCTCTGAAAGAATTTCAAATGACACTCAGTTTCAAACAATATGCATAGATGCTTAGCTATAATTGTAAAACATTCCAAATGGGAAATTTGGGATGTTACAAATCTACCCACCTTAAGATGAATCTCGCCCTCGAGATTCGGGTTGGCGAGCAAATAGGTGCGGGTGGTCTCGGCGGAGATCTTCTTGTCGCTCCCAGGTGGCTTCCTCCTCGGAATGATGACTCCAGAGAACCTTGCAAAACTTGATGATCTTGCTGCGGGTGACTCTGTTCGCTGTCTCGAGAATTCTGACGGGTTTCTCCTCATAAGTCAGATCACTGTCGAGCTGTATGGCCTCTAGGGGCACTGTGTCTCTCAACGGAATATCGGCCATCTCAGCATGGCATTTCTTCAGCTGAGAAACATGGAAGACATCGTGAACTCCAGACAATCCTTCCGGCAATTCCAGCTTGTAAGCAACTTCTCCATGACGTTCGAGGTTTTTTTAGGGGCCAATGAACCTGGGTGCCAACTTTCCTTTAACACCAAACCTCTTGATTCCCCGAAGTGGGGACACACGAAGATATGCTCGGTCTCCCGCTTCGTATGTTACTTCCTTGCGTTTACTGTCGGCATAACTCTTCTCCCTCGACTGAGCTACCTTGAGTCTATCTCGAATCAGCTTGACCTTCTCTTCGGAATCTCTAATAAGATCGGGACCGAGAAGTTTTCGATCTCCAACACCATCCCACAACAATGGTGTTCCGCACCTCCTTCTGTATAGAGCTTCGAAAGGGGCCATCTTCAGACTAGTCTGATAGCTGTTATTGTATGACAACTCTGCGTATGGCAAATTATCATCCCAACTAGACTCGTAGTCTAGCGCACAAGCTCTCAACATGTCCTCAAGAATCTGGTTGACTCTCTCGGTCTGTCCATCTGTCTGCGGATGAAAAGTTGTACTGAACTCCAGCCTCGTACCCAAAGTTTCATGTAACTGATTCCAAAACTTTGAGGTAAATTGTGTTCCTCTATCTGACACGATACTCCTTGGAACTCCATGAAGACATACGATCCTGGTCATGTATATCTTGGCTAACTTAGCGCTGGTATAGGTAGTCTTCACAGGAATGAAATGAGCTACCTTGGTCAAGCGATCAACCACTACCCAGATGGAATCATAACATGAACGGGCCCTGGGTAATCCTGTGATAAAATCCATTCCAAGTTTCTCCCATCTTCACTCGGGAATCGGCAAAGGTTGAAGTAACCCTGCTGGCTTCTGATGTTCCGCCTTTACTCGCTGGCAAACATCGCATACTGCTACGTACTCGGTAATATCCTTCTTCATACCTGTCCACCAGAAACTTTCCTTCAAATCCAGATACATCTTGGTGTTACCTGCGTGAATCGAGTACGGTGAATCATGGGCCTCCTGAAGAATTAGCTTCCTGAGTTCGGGATCATTGGGTACATAAATACGTTCCTCGAACCATATAGCTCCGTATTCATCCTTACGTAACCCTTTAGCTTTTCCTTCATTCATCATTTTCTTTATCTCCTCAATTTCTTTGTCCGACTTCTGGGCTTCACGAATTCTTTCTCCAAAGTGGACTAAACTTCCAGTGCTGCAACATATCCTCTCGAAACTATCTCCAGTCGAAGATCTCTGAGGTCATCGACTAGCTCCTCAGGTAATCCTCCCGCTATAAGAGTATTCACATAACTCTTACGGCTCAAGGCATCTGCTACAACATTAGCCTTTCCTGGGTGCTAATGCAATCTCATGTCATAGTCCTTGATTAACTCTAGCCATCTCCTCTGCCTACGGGTTCAACTCTTTCTGCGTGAAAATGTACTTCAAGCTCTTATGATCCGTGTAAACATCACAACTGTTTTCGATAAGGAAATGTCTCCAGGTCTTGAGTGCATGCACTACGGCTGGTAACTCCAAATCATGTGTGGCGTAATTCATCTCGTGAGGTCGTAACTAGCTGGAGGTATAAGCTACAACTTTTCCTTCCTGCATGAGTACTCCTCCGAGTCCCTGACGAGAAGCATCACAATATACCTGGTAATCCTTGTGTATGTCCGGCAAAATTAGCACCGGGGCTATAACCAAACGCTTCTTCAATTCCTGGAAACTGGCTTCACAATCCTTGGTCCAAATGTACTTGGTGTCCTTCTTCAACAGCTCAGTCATGGGCTTGGCAATCTTGGAGAAATTCTCAATAAACCTCCAATAATATCCTGTGAGTCCGAGAAAACTGCGGATCTCCTTGACTGAGGTGGGTGACTGCCTATCGGTGACTGATACACCTTGGTGGCATCGACTGCTATTCCTTCTCGTGAAATAACATGTTCGAGGAATCCGACTTCCTTCAACCAAAATTCACATTTGCTGAAGTTGGCATACAACTGACGTTCTCGGAGTTTCTCCAAAACTAGACGCAAATGTTCCTTATGCTCTTCCTCGCTCTTGGAGAACATCAATATATCATTGATGAACACCACGACAAACTTGTCCAGATATTCCATAAATACCTTGTTCATCAAATTCATGAAGTACGCAGGGGCATTAGTCAATCCGAATGACATGACGGTATACTCATATAAACCATACCTGGTGGTGAAAGCTGTCTTGGGTATATCCTTTTCACAGATCTTCAACTGATGATACCCTGATTGAAGATCGATCTTGGAGAATACCTTGGCTCCAACTAGCTGATCAAATAAATCATTAATCATTGGCAAAGGTTACTTGTTCTTGATTGTCACGTCGTTCATTATAATCCACAACCATTCTCAGGGTTCCATCCTTATTCTCTACCGAAAGAACTGGGGCTCCCTAAGGTGACGAGCTTGGCCGAATATATCCCTTCTCCAATAGCTCATTAATTTGCTTCTTGATCTCTTCCAAATCGTTCGGGGGCATCCGATAAGGTCTCTTGGATATTGGGGCTGTGCCGGGTAATAGCTCAATCAGAAATTCAATGTCTCTGTCCGATGGTATTCCTGGTAATTCCTCCGGAAACACATTGGGAAAACTTGCACTACCGACACTTCCTCCTGAACAACTCCCGTGAGGGAATTCACTTGATTCTTCATCGGGGTGCGTTTGGATACATACTTGATCCTCTTCTACTCCGGGGTTGTGAGCAAAATCGTCTTGCGGGCACAGTCGATGTTTCCTTCAAACTTTGTCAACCAATCCATGCCTAGGATTACGTCCAGACTCTGGGATTCCAATACTATGAGGTCTGCAGGAAAATTATGGTTTCCGATGCTGAGGGTTGCACGACAGCCTAAGCCTGCCATCATTTCTCCTCTTGGGGAACTAACCTGAAGAGGGCTTCTAAGGGTTCTAGTGGGCAACCCGTACTTTTACACAACTACCCTTGATATATGAATGCATTGCACCAGAATCAAAGAGTACCAATACTGGACGTGAATTTAATAAAAACTTACCAACCATAGTTTCTGGCTGATCATAGACGTCCTCCACATCAATGTGGTTCACCTGCGCACGAGGAAAAGGGTTGGGCTTCTTTGCTGAGCTTCCATTACCATTGCCGTTTCCATTCCTCTTCTTGGCCTATGGGCAGTCGGTGGCATAGTGCCCTATCTTCTGGAACTTGAAACAGGTGATGTGACTCAGATCCTTCTGAGCCGGGGCAGGACGATGCTGGTTGCCATTGCCTCCATTGCCTGACTTGGAGTTGTTGTCGTGGTTTCGGTTGTTCCCATTCTGTCCATGGTTATGTCCTCCATGATTATGTCCTCCATGAGTGTGATGGGTATGCCCTCCTGAGTATGGAGCATAACGGGGCTTCTGCTGAGCTCTGGAGTTGTACTTCCCCTGGCCATACTTCCGCTTGCGGCTATCAATCTGCTGCTGCTTGCCTTAAAGTATGGTGGCCTTGTCTACTATCTCCTGGTAGTTGTTGAAGGTAGGCACCATTAGCTGCATTCCCAGCTCATCATTGAGTCCCTCGAGAAACTTCTCCTGCTTTGCGGCATCTGTGGCCACATCATCCGGGGCATAGTGAGATAACTTGCTAAACTCATCCCTGTACCACCCCACAGTACGGTTCCCCTGGTGTAAGTTGCGGAACTCACGCTTCTTCAGACTCATGGCTCGAGCTGAGACATGAGCGGCGCGGAAGGCCTGCTGGAACTCAGCCCATGTCATGGTGGCGACCGGATAAGTCGCGGTGTAGTTCTCCCACCAAGAAGTTGCAGGTCCATCAAGCTGATGTGCGGCAAAGCACACCTTCTCTACATCTATGCATCCAGCAGTGGCTAACTCCCTTCCGACCTTGTGGAGCCAATCATTGGCCACAATCAGCTCAGTGCTGCTAGAGAACATTGGCAGATTCATCCTTAGGAAGCGGGTCAAGTTGTCAACAGGGGGTGGCGGCGGTGGATTGTTGTTGTTGTTGTTGTTGTTGTTGTTGTTGCTGTTGTTCTGGTTCTGGATGAGCATCTGGGCATTCTGCTGCTGGATCAGCTGGGTGAGCTCCAAGGGAAAGTTGAAACCGGGGTCACGTCTCGGAGGCATCTGGTGTTTTGGAGTGGATGAGAAAATTAGAATAGAACAAGGGTCTAATGAGAAAAATAGCACTACCCATATGAATGCGCAACCATAATCACACCAATCATTTATTCAATCATCTCAAACATGGTTCAATCTCGGATTACAAAATCTCACCACCAATCTAAAATAACAACCTAACTGATCGACGAAAAAAATAAAAATAAACATGGTAGTCGACTAAATGTCTTCATCAATCATCCTTTCGTCCTCCGGTGCGGTGTCCTCTGGTGCAGCATCCCCTGCTATGGCGCCATCTCTTGCGGCTTCCTTCGGTGGATCTCTCTTCATAATACCGGTCATTGCTCACGAGAGGTCCATCATCTCCACTCGGAAAAAGGTCTTCTCCCTGATCCAGCTTCTCCTCCAATGCGGCCACATCCAGCTTCAGCTTGTCGACTCTCTCCATGAAATCCTTGACTTCATCCTCATGCTCATAGTGGGCTTCACGTGCTGCAGCCTCCAGATCAAGTTCACGATGGTGAAACTTCTGGATCGTCTTCATGCTACTGCGCATCTGAATCTCTAGAGCCCTGATGAGAGCCTCCAAGTCTTGGAAAAATGAGTGAACGGATTCATCATTTTTGGTGCGGATGATCTCTCCCTCTGTAATCCTGCGAGAAACCATGGTGTGGTCTGATCCAACAAGCTCGGCCATGTATTCCTCTTGTATGTGTCCAAGTGCACTACGAACTGCTATGTCTCCCCCGAGGATCCAATCGGGTGCAATGAACCTGAAGTCAATGGGCACCGAGAGATTTCTGAATGTCCTCCCTGGTATGTGCACCTTAATCCTGAAGCGACGGTCGTCCGGAAATGCCATGGTAGGGGTCCCGATGATTGAAGGCAGAGCAATCTTTAATTCCTTGGCGATCTGGACCAGCCTCCTGCCGAAGAGCATTGTTTCATCTGGCTGGCAAAACCACGGGAGCAGAAGAGGGATTAACTTGACAACCATCTAGAATGTTGAAATCGGAGAGAGGTCAGAAATGAACAGGGGAGAATTACGGAATAATAAAGACATAAGTTAAATAGTTTCTTCGTATGGCTTTCCGATCCTAGGTGTTACGTCCTACGGTCAGCGTGTGCTCTGAATACCATCTCTGTAGCGACCCGACCTTAAATCGGTCAAGTCCCTGTGTAGATGTACCATCCCAAGATCATGCTGGCACACACAGTACATTGATGGAAAGATTCAAAGTTCAATCACACCTGAATTTATTACACGGTTCTCATATGGAGTCTTTATTACATGATAATAAATTCGGCCGAAGGCCAACTCATGAGATATAAACTAAATAAAACTGCGGAAGCATAGACGAATAGCGAGTCCATCTGACTCCATAGGGTGATACGTCTCCAACGTATCTTTAATTTTTGATTGTTCCATGCTATTATATTATCCATCTAGTATGTTTTATATGCATTTATATGCTATTTTATATGATTTTTGGGACTAACCTATTAACCTAGAGCCTAGTGCCAGTGTCTGTTTTTCCTTGTTTTTGAGTTTTACAGAAAAGGAATACCAAACTGAGTCCAATTGATGTGCCAATTTTTGATGATTTTTTATGGACCAAAAGAAGCCCCCAGAGTAAAGAGTTGGGGCAGAAGAGTCCCATGCTGCCCACGAGGGTGGGGGCGCGCCCACCCCCCTGGGCACGCCCCCTATCTCGTGGACGGCTCGGAGACCCCCCTGACGTGAGACCTACGCCAAAAATTCCTATAAATATAGAAACCTCCAGAAAATATCCTAGATCGGGAGTTCTGCCACCCCAAGCCTTTGTAGCCACCAAAAACCAAAACCTCAAGCTTGGGGATGCCCAAGGCACCCCAAGATAATATTTCAAGAAGTCTCAAGCATCCAAGCTTGGGGATGCCCCAGTAGGCATCCCACCTTTCTTCTTCAACAATTATCGGTTAGCAACCTAAGTTTTTGCTTGTTCACATGATGTGTGCTATACTTGAAATGTCATTTTGCTTTGTTTTCCTTGCTGTTTGAATAAAATACCAAGATCTTAAATTCTTAAATGTTAGAGAGTCTTCACATAGTTACATAATTATTCCACTACTCATTGATCTTCACTTATATCTTTCGGAGTAGTTTGTCGTTTGCTCTAGTGCTTCACTTATAGCTTTTAGAGCACGGCGGTGGTTTTATTTTTAAGAAATTAATGAACTCTCATGCTTCACTTATATTACTTTGAGAGGCTTTTAGAACAACATGGTAATTTGCTTTGGTTATGAATTTAGTCCTAATATGATGGGCATCCAAGATGGGTATAATAAAAACTTTCATATAAAGTGCATTGAATACTAAGAGAAGTTTGATTCCTTATGATTGTTTTGAGATATGAAGATGGTGATATTAGAGTCATGCTAGTGAGTAGTTGTGAATTTGAGAGATACTTGTGTTAAAGTTTGTGATTCCTGTAGCATGCACGTATGGTGAACCGTTATGTGATGAAGTTGGAGCATGATTTATTTATTGATTGTCTTCCTTATGTGTGGAGGTCGGGATCGCGCGATGGTTAACTCCTACCAACCCTTCCCCTAGGAGCATGCATGTAGTACTTTGTTTTGATGATTTGTAGATTTTTGCAATAAGTATGTGAGTTCTTTATGACTAATGTTGATTCCATGGATTATACGCACTCTCACCCTTCCACCATTGCTAGCCTCTCTTGTACGGTGCAACTCTTGCCGGTACCATAAACCCACCATATACCTTCCTCAAAACAGACACCATACCTACCTATTATGGCATTGCCATAGCCATTCCAAGATATATTGCCATGCAACTTTCCACCGTTGCGTTTATTATGACACGTTTTATCATTGTCATATTGCCTTACATGATCATGTAGTTGACATCATATTTGTGGCAAAGCCACCTTTCATAATTCTTTCATACATGTCACTCTTGATTCATTACACATCCCGGTACACCGCTGGAGGCATTCATATAGAGTCATATTTTGTTCTAAGTATTGAGTTGTAATCTTGAGTTGTAAGTAAATAAAAGTGTGATCTTCATTATTAGAGCATTGTCCCATGTGAGGAAAGGATGATGGAAGCAATGATTCCCTCACAAGTTGGGATGCGTCTCCGAACTTTATGAAAAATAAAAGAGGCCAAAGAAGCCCAAATAAAAAAAGAGGCCAAAGAAGCCCACAAAAAAATGAGAGAAAAAGAGAGAAGGGACAATGTTACTATCCTCTTACCACACTTGTGCTTCAAAGTAGCACCATGATCTTCAAGATAGAGAGTCTCCTATGTTGTTACTTTCATATACTAGTGGGTATTTTTCATTATAGAACTTGTCTTGTATATTCCAATGATGGGCTTCCTCAAATTGCCCTAGGTCTTCGTGAGCAAGTGAGTTGGATGCACACCCACTTAGTTTCTTTTTGAGCATTTATACACTTATAGCTCTGGTGCATCCGTTGCATGGCAATCCCTACTCACTCACATTGATATCTATTGATGGGCATCTCCATAGCCCGTCGATACGCCTAGTTGATATGAGACTATCTTCCTCCTTTTTTGTCTACTCCACAACCACCATTCTATTCCACTTATAATGCTATGTCCATGGCTCACGCTCATGTATTGTGTGAAGATTGAAAGAGTTTGAGAATACTAAAGTATGAAACAATTGCTTGGCTGAAACCGGGGTTGTGCATGATTTAAATATTTTGTGTGATGAAGATAGAGCATAGCCAGACTATATGATTTTGTAGGGATAACTTTCTTTGGCCATGTTATTTTGAGAAGACATAATTACTTTGTTAGTATGCGTGATGTATTATTGTTTTCATGTCAATATTAAACTTTTATTTTGAATCTTATGGATCTGAATATTCTTGCCACAATAAAGAGAGATTACATTGATAAATATGTTAGGTAGCATTCCACATCAAAAATTCTGTTTTTATCATTTACCTACTCGAGGATGAGCAGGAATTAAGCTCGGGGATGCTTGATACGTCTCCAACGTATCTTTAATTTTTGATTGTTCCATGCTATTATATTATCCATCTAGGATGTTTTATATGCATTTATATGCTATTTTATATTATTTTTGGGACTAACCTATTAACCTAGAGCCCAGTGCCAGTTTATGTTTTCCCTTGTTTTTGAGTTTTATAGAAAAGGAATACCAAACTGAGTCCAATTGACATGCCAATTTTTGATGATTTTTTATGGACCAAAAGAAGCCCCTAGAGTAAAAGAGTTGGGCCAGAAGAGTCATGGGCAGCCCACGAGGATGGGGGGCGCGCCCACCCCCCTGGGCGCACCCCCTATCTCATAGACGGCTCGGATACCCCCCTGATGTGAGACCTACGCCAAAAATTCCTATAAATACAGAAATCTCTAGAAAATAAACTAGATCGAGAGTTCTGCCACCACAAGCCTCTGTAGCCACCAAAAACCAATCGAGACCCTGTTCCGGCACCCTGCCAGAGGGGGGATCCCTCACCGGTGGCCATCTTCATCATCCCGGCACTATCCATGATGAGGAGGGAGTAGTTCACCCTCGGGGCTGAGGGTATGTACCAGTAGCTATGTGTTTGATCTCTCTCTCTCTCTCTCATGTTCTTGATTTGGCACGATCTTGATGTATCGCGTGCTTTGCTATTATAGTGGGATCTTATGATGTTTCTCCCCCTCTACTCTATTGTAACGGATTGAGTTTTCCCTTTGAAGTTATCTTATCGGATTGAGTCTTTAAGGATTTGAGAACACTTGATGTATGTCTTGCATGTGCTTATCTGTGGTGACAATGGGATATTCACGTGATCTACTTGATGTATGTTTTGGTGATCAACTTGCGGGTTTAGTGACCTTGTTAACTTATGCACAGGGGTTGGCACATGTTTTTGTCTTGACTCTTCGGTAAAAACTTTGGGGCACTCTTTGAAGTTCTTTGTGTTGGTTGAATAGATGAATCTGAGATTGTGTGATGCATATCGTATAATCATACCCACGGATACTTGAGGTGACATTGGAGTATCTAGGTGACATTAGGGTTTTGGTTGATTTGTGTCTTAAGGTGTTATTCTAGTATGAACTCTAGGATAGATCAAACGGAAAGAATAGCTTCATGTTATTTTACTACGGACTCTTGAATAGATCAATCAGAAAGGATAACTTTGAGGCAGGTTCGTACCCTACAATAATCTCTTCATTTGTTCTATGCTATTAGTGACTTTGGAGTGACTCTTTGTTGCATGTTGAGGGATAGTTATATGATCCAGTTATGTTATTATTGTTGAGAGAACTTGCACTAGTGAAATTATGAACCCTAGGCCTTGTTTCCTAGCATTGCAATACCATTTACGCTCACTTTTATCACTTGTTACCTTGCTGTTTTTATAATTTCAGATTAAAAAAACCTATATCTACCATCCATATTGCACTTGTATCACCATCTTTTCGCCAAACTAGTGCACCTATACAATTTACCATTGTATTGGGTGTGTTGGGGACACAAGAGACTCTTTGTTATTTGGTTGCAGGGTTTTTTGAGAGAGACCATCTTCATCCTACACCTCCCACGGATTGATAAACCTTAGGTCATCCACTTGAGGGAAATTTGCTACTGTCCCACAAACCTCTACACTTGGAGGCCCAATAACGTCTACAAGGAGAAGGTTGCGTAGTAGACATCATAGGGAAATTGCCAAGCGTGGATCGTAGCCTCACTCCTGATCGAAATACTCCTTTGCAACATAAGACATTGCAACCGTGTAGGTCAGCATTTTTTAATATGCCGGCAAGTCATGAAGAGAGAACAACAATAAAATTACTAACACTATATGCAATTTGGCTATGGGGCTCTAAGTTTTTTGTTTTTTGCGAAAAAGCCAGTTTTCCCTACAGCAAAAGGACTTGTTTGCAATTACTACAAAATGTTGGCAGTTATTGAGATGGTTCCGCCAACCAATATCTCATTCCCAATTACTAAATAACCCCTCAATTAATTTATTAAATTCGGTGTTGAGATATCCAATATACTCCAAGTTTCCAGAGGCTCAAATTGTCCGTAACCGGGGATACAACTAATCGATTAGGTCTTCACTCTACAGAGGTTTGTGCACTTCACCTGCAAGAATCGTTCCCTCCTTTGAGTCTTCGCACTGCCTGGTGTTTGAAGACGGGATGAAGGAAACAAGGTCTTCTGAAGAGTTCCTCTGGGCCACTACTGGTGCCCATCCGATCCTACCACTCTTCTACATCTCGTAGCACCGTCCGGCCAGAGTCACGCCTAGGGTCGACCAAGCCAGAGCCCATAATGGCTTGCGGCTACACATGTAAGCTTCCGGTCAATGGGGTATCCATCCGTCTCTTCGTGGCTGGGTGAAGCTTTCCGCAAGATGTCATGGCGCTTCTCCATGCATCCCGGCCATCCGCTGGTTTCTCCAGGGTGCCCGTCAACCGTCCTCCACCTAGTAGTGAATTTTGAAGTCCATCTTGAGCTTGAAGTCATGGGGTTGCCATCATCTTGACTCTCACATCTCCCTTATGAATCACTCAACCAACCCCGTCTACGAAAGCATAGCAATCAACTACATCGTCCCGGGCATTGTTAACAAGGGGAAAGGGTTTATCCTACCTCATGATACTACCCAAGAACATAACTTAGAATTCTCCTACTGCATGCATGGTGGGGAGGAATACTTCTAATGCAATAAAATCATAGGTATTGTAAAACATGATCAAATGACTTGCCTGGTTGACGGTCTTCGAAAGTTAGCGACTCGTAGTAGCAGGCCCCGCACTTCGGGAATTCTATCGAGTTAAACAATAGCACAAATAAGTATAACATAATATAACATAACAGCAAGTTAAAGTAAAACACCCAAGCACTCAAACCAAAACCAAAGAAAACTCGGAGAAAAGCAAATCAAGGTTTTCACCACTTCAAGCAACAACTAAGAAAACAATTTTATCCTACTAAAATTTTTCTTAACAGAAGCTAAACATGGGTTTAGCTAGCTAACAGAAAGGAAAACAACATACAATCTAGGTGCAAAAGGAAGCACATTAAAAGCTATTATACAACTCCTATTATGCCTAAAACAATTCTAGCAAAGAAATAAAATAAAACTTTTTATTCTACTATGAATGAAAGTTCATCCTTGTAACTACAGAAACTAATCTAAAATAAATTATAACACAGGAAAAATAAAATTATCTAGCAACTAGAACAGTAGGAAAACAATAGCAAGTTAAATAAAACTAGAAAAGCTTGATTTCGACTAAAACGAATTTTAATTAAATCTAAAAATACCCGAGCAAGTTCCTACTGATAGGCATGGTCAAAACTAAGCAGCAAAAAGAATCACTAAAATAAAATTATTCCAGCTCAATTTATGGCAGAAAAACTAATCTGACTAAAATTAATATAAAACTATTTTTATTAATCTAAACATGTCTAAACATATATTATATCGAAACTACAAGAAATTTGTAAACTAACAAAAAAAGAATCAACTAAAAACAATAAACCAACTAAAAGATATAGCTAAAACAAAAACAGAACTATTCTGATAAAAACAGAAAATAAAACTAAAAAGAAAAAGAAAAACAGGCGCGACTGGCCTATCCATCGCTCAGGCATAATATAACTAAGACGTGCCCGCGGCTAAACAGAAAAACCAGAACAGTCCGATCTAACTGAACCAGTAACTAAACCAAATAAAACCATAACTAAAACCGGCTATAACTAAAAAAATGTACCCCTTCACAGATCTAATCTAAACCGTAGATTGGAAATCAGACGGCGAAGGGGAGCTCGGGCTTACATCGGTCGGCGGCGACGAATGGAGACGATGGCGGCGGCTCGGGCGTCGGTAGCGGAGGGGCTCCGGTGGTCTGGGGTGACGGCGGAGAAGTCGGGGTGACACGGCGGAGCAAGGCGGAGACGGTGGTGGAGGCGCTGGAGCTCAGGGACGTCGGAGGAGACCGGGGCGATGACGATGAAGCTCGGGTGCTCCGCTGCTCCCGTGAAGTGCGGTGATGATTGGGGCGGCGGTTTTGGTGGTTCCTGGGCAACGAAAAGATGTCAAAGGGGTGCGTGGGGTTGAGGGTGTTTGGTTGGAGGAGCTTGGGGGCAGGGGGTGGCTCACTGGCAGCGGTGGCGGCGACGAACGCCGACGGCAGGAGCGAGATCGGGACGGAGAGGGGGTGAGCTATGGTGGGAGTTGGGGTAGGGTTTTTGGGGGTTTCAGAAGAGGAGAGGTTGGGCTTTATATAGGGAACGACTTCGTGGAGGAGGGGTAGCTCTCGGTAGGGTTTAGGAGGGGCACGTACATCGAGGGCATCGGGCGCTGGCGAGATTCGGGCGCGGCGGTTTCAGAAGGAAGGAGATGGGGTGGGGTTCGCGCGGTAGTGAGGGAGAGAGAGAGAGGGGGAGGCGCGGTCGGGCGACCGAGGGCAAGAGGGTTCAGGTGCGGGCACTGGCTGGGCTGGCGCCTGGACCACTGGTGGGCCGCGGCTCGGCGCTGGCTCGGCCGGTTCGCCTGGCTGGCGCCCAGGGCTTTTTTTGAATTAGACAAAATAAGAAAATCAATTATAGAATAATATATATATATATATATATTATAGAACATATATATATATATATTAAAATTCTCAGGGGATTTTATCCTACAACGTGAACATTTTTCCAGGGGCAAAACACAAACTAAAAAAAACATTTTCTGAAATCCCAAATAATATTCAAATTTGAATTCAAACTTTTTGGCAATATTTTTCTTTTGAAATTTTTGGAGTGTCATGTTTACTCCTCTCATACTTTTGCTCAAGTTTTTGTCAGGCATTATTTTGAAATAATTTCAATTGCCAATCAGTTCAAACTCAAAAAACACAACTGCCTCTGAAAGAATTTCAAATGCAACTCAATTTCAAACAATATGCATAGATGCTTAGCTATAATTGGAAAACATTCCAAATGCGAAATTGGGATGTTACATCTTATCATGGAAGCTTCTTGTAATAATAACTATTTCCTTGATATCATATCATCTGGTATCAGTGAGTTGATCCTTTGCAATCGTGGTTCTCACCATATTGTTCTCCTTTCATTTCATTTCTCGGACAAGTTAAAGCGCTTGTCTTATGTAGATCAATATGCCTGTCCAACTTAAATTCTGATCTATCTTCGAGTATTACCCCTTCAGTATCTCGAGAATATCAAAGAACTGTGTTGCTTCCTATGAGTCTTCCTCTATTATTGCTTCTGACCGATTTTAGATTTTCCCCGGGTTCTGAGTTATTAGTCACTCGAGAACACCGATAAGTGAATTGATTCCGCACTCTGATTCAATAACTCTAAGTAATTTTCAATGCTTAAGAGTTTAATAATCCTTCAAGTCATTCCTTGCCTGATTAGCCATGTCATTATTGTGCTAAATTTTAACTATGCTACCTGGTCCTTCTTCCCGAAGCACAATTTTTGACGATGAGCTAACATTACGTCGATTTTCCTCGTCGTATCATTTCACCTTGAACAGCAAGCTTGATTTTGAGTTTGTGTCGTACCCTTGGTTCTGATAACCTTTCGCTTCCTCATTCCTTTGACTTGATGTCGTCCCCGATCGATTACATCTTCACAAAATCTCTCGACAATTGTGTCATGATCATCATCAACAATCTAAGCTCTTCCAAGATATCAATCGAATTCATGATGGTAAGTGCCATCCTCGTCCCGTGGTAATTTGAGTTACCATCGACAACATCCTTACCTTCCTTTCATCACAAACTTGTTCATGTTATGGATCCAACTTGCTTTCTAGCTTGTATTATGTTCAACCTTGAAGTATTACTGTCTTTTATGTCAAGGATGTTGGGAGGATTGCTCCATCTCTTAAGAATTCTTGGTATAGTGATATTTCTCACCATCAATATTCTTTCTTGGTCACCGTGTTGATTCTAACAAGGATACCAACAAGTGAACGGTGCTATTTGGATTCTGCCCTTCTAGTAACCATATTGCTTTGAAGTTAATGGTCAACCATTCATTCTTAGACTAATGGTTATTGAATCACCATTCTAACATTGATCATGCTACCTATGCCCATATTTCGGGCGCACCTTTAAACCAATGTTTAATTGTGTATGTTTTCCTCAAGCATACGTCATTATGTCATTTGATCTGATAAATGTTATCTCCTTGTTCACATGATTGTGGAAATCCATCTTTTTGGAAATCTCAAGGAATTGTTGCTGAGTCCATCAGCCACTCCCTCATCCTCTCCTTGGTTTACTGATGAACTCTTGTTTCGCAACTCACTTCCATAGCTCATTTCCCAAGAATCTTACAATGCCTTCTCATCAATTTGTGTTGCACCTTTTCTTCGCAGGCATCCTGAGTCTGAGGTATCCTAACACCAATCAGATCTGAATCTCAGTCAGATATGATGGTTTGAACATATTTCCCAAAGTTATAACATTGGTCTTTATATGACCCGGTAAGGAAGTGTCTTGCCTAGCACACCTGGCTGGAGGACCTATTGTTATAAGTTTCCTTTTTAGCAAGGTTAACCATTCTTCCGTAAGGAAATTGTAAGACTTATTCTATAAGTTGTTCCAGATGAATCCTTTGAGTATCCATAGTCTAACCTTTGCTTGAAGACTATGTCAATGCTATCTCGAAGCATGTCTGTGGTACTCCGATTTTCAATAAAAACATTTGAAGCACAATGCTAAATTTTCCTTATCAATTATCCAAACACCTTTTTATGGGTAATGTCATGAAATTTCTCTCCTCTTACCTAAAGGGTTTTCTATGTTGTATCCTGTCATGGGTATCATGCTTTGCTTGTTCTTGGGAAGGATATACCCCTGAAATATGTGTTTTAACACATTTTTCTTTCCATTGTTCTATTTAAATCTGATAATCACATTTCCCTTTCCATTCTTTTGTTTAACCTTTCTTGTAATCTGAATTCACTGAGCAGTGATAATTCCCTGGTTAGGTAAGCACCTCGTTGTACCACTCTGTTAGTAAGACCCTGTTACTGTTGTTGATGACATTCCGGTAACCACCGATGGATGAGAACTTTGCCTATTGGTCCACCTCATTCAACGAGCAGGAAATTGTTCTCTTCATCCCTCGCCCTTGGTACTGATGTTGTTGCCGACATAACTGACAGGCTATCCTCTGTCATGCCTTGCTTACATGATCGTGCAAGACGTCACCGCTCCTTCTACTTTTAACCCACATGGTGGACCCATAACCCACAGTCCCACATGATCAAAACCTGACTCTACTGTACACCCATGTTGCCAAAGTTATTCCACGTGCTTGATTTTGTATGTAATTCATGGGTCACCTTCCTAGTAATCCATTCTGGTATTGTAGGGTCGAAAGTAGGTCTAGAGGGGGGGGGGACTAGCCTTTTCCCAATTTAATTCTTGGCAGATTTTAGCAACTTAGCACAAGTCAAGCAATCAACCTACACATGCAATTCTAAGAGTGTAGCAGCGTAAAATAAACATTGCATATGAAGGTAAAGGGATGGGATTGGAGTGTGCAAATGCAATTGGAGACACAGAGGTTTTTGGCATGGTTCCGACAGGTGGTGCTATCGTACATCCACGTTGATGGAGACTTCAACCCACGAGGGTATCGGTTGCGCGAGTCCATGGAGGGCTCCACCCATGAAGGGTCCACAAAGAAGCAACCTTGTCTATCCCACCATGGCCATCGCCCATGAAGGACTTGCCTCACTTGGGTAGATCTTCATGAAGTAGGCGATCTCCTTGCCCTTACAAACTCCTTGGTTCAACTCCACAATCTTGATGGAGGCTCCCAAGTGACACCTAACCAATCTAGGAGACACCACTCTACAAAAGTAATAGATGGTGTGTTGATGATGAACTCCTTGCTCTTGTGCTTCAAATGATATTCTCCCCAACACTCAACTCTCTCTCACAGATTTGGCTATGGTGGAAAGATGATTTGAGTGGAAAAAAACTTGGGGAAGGCTAGAGATCAAGATTCTTGTGGTTGGAATGGAATGTCTTGGTCTCAACACATGAGTAGGTGGTTTTCTCTCAGAAAATGAATGGTGGAAGTGTAGGCACGTTCTGATGGCTCTCCTCATGAATGAAGAATGGGTGGAGGGGTATATATATCCTCCACACAAAATCTAGCGGTTACACACAGATTCCCAAACTCGGTGAGACCGAATGGTGAAACTCGGTCAGACCGATTCAGGTCAAAATGTGAACGTTAGAGTTTTCGATGGGACCGACAAGGTCAACTCGGTGGGACCGATGTGCAAGGGTTAGGGTAAAACCTCGACTCGGTTTGACCGATTACACAAACTCGGTGAGACCGATTTTGGTAATAAGCAAACAGAGAATTGGTCAAGCAAACTCGGTGGGGCCGATCACAAAAACTCGGTAAGACCAATTTTAGTAATAAGTAACCATAGAATTTGCAAGCCCATCTCGGTGAGACGAGATCCCATCGGTGAGACCGAACTAATTAGGGTTTGGCAGTGGCTATGTCAAATGAACTGAGTGCCGCTGGATATATCAAATCGGTGGGACCGAGTTTGACTTTTAGGGTTAGGACATATGTGGATGTGAGAAAGTGGCTGAGGGTTTTGAAGCATATCACTAAGCACTTGGAGCAAGCAACTCATTAAGCAACACCTCATCCCCTTTTAATAGTATTGGCTTTCCTATGGACTCAATGTGACCTTGGATCACTAAAATGAAAAATGTAGAGTCTTGAGCTTTTGCCAATATTTGTTCTTAGCATCTTGAAAGGGTTCCACGTCGTCTTGTCCATGCCGCTCCACTGTTGAACTTATCCAAAATATACTAGGTAGAAATATTAGTCCAACAAGAGATATGTTGACATTAATTACCAAAATCACCCAGGGAGCACTTGTGCTTTCAATCTCCCCCTTTTTGGTAATTGATGACAACATACATCAAAGCTTTAGACAAAGACATGAAGAAAGTAACAAGTAAAGCTTTGGAAGGACATGTAACATGCATTAGCTCCCCTACATGTATGCAATCATGTGATGATATATCATAAGAGTATGAGAATGCGTAGGCATGATAGATCAAGCAATGAGTTACATGTGTCTTGGTTATATGCATCAGAGCAAATGGTGTAAATACTGGAACTACATCTTCATGTTCATGAATCTCTCTTGCAAACAATATATACCTCAGCAAGAGATCTTCATGCACATGAGTGTGATGCATATACTTACCTTGTGATCTTGAACTAGCTTTGGAAGAGATGTACCTTGGTAAACAAGGTTAGATAACAGGAGAACATCTACTAGACATAGCAAGAACAGGAGATCACAAGAATACCAAGACTGGGATTACATGTAGAGAGTGAGTAGTAGGTAATCCAGTTGGTGATTGACATGTCCCGAAGAATAAAGATATGCAATGAATTTTAAAAAATTTCTTCCCATAGGACTGAGCTCTCTCCCCTTGAATCTGATATTGGATAATGGGAGAACATAGGGAAAGAAAATCCGAGCAAACAAGACTATCAGAACAAAAAGATAGTCACAACACATACTATCATGTCTTTCCCCTCTTGAAGACATGAGGCAACATTCCTCTTGAGAACAAGAAGCATCAGGAGAAGCTTTAGGAGTGCATTCTCTCTTATGTGATAAGCTTTGATGTGCTCTCTCTCTCTCCCTTTGACATCAATTTCCAAGAAGGGTCTTCTGGAGCATGAGTCAAGTAGGTTTGATCCTTGAGTCACATTACAAAGCAACATGTAATATATGATTGTAGGATCGAAAGTATGTCTAGAGGAGGGGGGGGATTAGACTACTTGACCAAATAAAAACTTAACCTTTTCCCAATTTTAGTTCTTGGCAGATTTTAACAATTTAGCACAAGTCAAGCAATCTTAACACAATTCATGCAAGCATGCAAAGAGTATATAAGCAGCGGAAAGTAAAGCATGCAACTTGCAAGAATGTAAAGGGAAGGTATTGTAGTGTGCAAACGCAATTGGAGACACGGATGTTTTTGGCGTGGTTCCGATAGGTGGTGCTATCGTACATCCACGTTGATGGAGACTGTCGGTGCACAAAAGTAGGGGCTCTCTTTTGCACCCCTTTACTTTTGCGCGGGCAGTCAGAGCCGCGCCCGTGGCCACACTTAGCAGAGCAGAGGAGGGAAGCCAAAGGCGCAAGACAATCAAAGCGATGCCAAGACCAGAGATGCAAAGAGCAAGAGGACAAGGCGGGCTCCCCCGGCAAGACCCTTGCCGGGGCAACTTTCCCAGCGCCAGCGGAGCGTGCCACCCTTGAGCCCAAGGGTTCCAATGCCATCAACAACATTGGAACCAAGGCTCAGGAGGCACCTCCATGGTGGCATGCAGATCTTCGTGAAGATCATTAACACACAAGATCAGATGAGGACCAGAAGACGGCGATCCTCGGCAAGATCCTTGCCGAGGAAATCCACGAGACCTTCGGCAAGATCCTTGCCGGGGAAGACCATGATGTCATGGCAAGACCCTTGCTGGGACCCGCAAGACCCTTGCTGAGGACATCAGCGGGGCCGCGGCCAGGCCCGCATCTACTAAGACTCCACCGCCGTTCCCATGCAGCTGCCAGCCCAGCCAGCTAGGCGAGCACCTGCGTGGTGACGTGCGGCCTCTAGGCCGACTCAGCAAGCACCTGCGTGGTGGAATGCAGATCTTCATGAAGACCCTACCACCGCGCCAGCTCAGCAGCTTGCTAGCTTACATGGTGCTGCACGCCTCGTTGGCCTTGACGCGTGTCGAGGTAAGGTGAGGCAGGGACAGACGAGACGGGCCTAGTTCCCGTCCCTAATAAAGCGAGGGGGACACCTAATGAGCGCATTGAATGCGTTTTGTCCTATAATGACAAGCGATAAGCTTGTCCACTGTACACCTTTTCACCTCCTGTGTGCCACTGTGGCGTCCCCTTTGGCCTATAAAAGGAGGCTTACTGGAGGGGGATTCAGGCTCTTTGGACTACGCACACACCATAGCTAGTTCAAGAACACTCGAATATACAACGAAGTAGGACTAGGGTATTATGCATCCTCGCGGCCCGAACCTGGGTAAACGATCTTTGTGCTGGCTCCTAGACCCACTCTTTCCACAACCTCGCGCCCGCCGACCATAGTAGGTATTCCAGTGATCCCATAGGTGTCATTTTCCAACGACATCTTTGGCACGTCACGTAGGGGGCGCAGTTGTGAAAATCCGGTCTAGCAGTTAGTTTAGCAGTTTTTCATCGCCATGGCTTCCAAGGAAGAAGGCGACCGAATGAGCGGCGTCATTTGCGGATGCAGTGAATGCTCGCGCAGCGACAGGAAAGCTAAGTCATGCAAAACTTTGAGTAATTCTTTTTATATAAGATTATTCTCCTTGGAGATCTTTCCCTCTGTATGAGAAACCTGCACGCAGTGGGGCCCTTCCACTATTGGCAATGCCCTTGTTCTATTTTGAGTCCGCTCAACAGTTCGAGCGGCTGTGTCAAGAACGGCAGGGTGGCCTTCCGCTATTGGCAATGCTCTCGTTCTATCTTGAGTCTGCTCGATAGTTCATGCGGCCGCGCTGAGAATGGTAAGGTGGTTCTCATGGCAGCAAGCACAGCCGACAGGCTATTGGGGATCCATCCTCGAGGCGCCGCGGCTTGGGTTTACGCACCGGTAAGCCTACCCAATAACGTAGGTTGGACATACAAAGAGATATCAAACTGGAAAATAACATGCATCATTTCAAACTACTGCAGAGTTATATTACATCAATTGTTACTGCGGTTCTAACTAAAGATAAAAATTGTCTTGGTCGTGAACCTGCAACGACGATGAGAAACAGGGTGCCTAGTCCTGGCGCTGGCCTTCAACCCTCTGAATTCTGTCGACGCGGCTGATGATGGGTTGGATACACTCCTCGAGCGTCGCGAGGTCCACATCCTCCGACAAGCTCTCCAGCGTGGCGTCGAAGTCGAGGTTGGGGTTCCAGTATGCCACCTTGGTGAGGACCTTGGTCAAGGCACCCCGGCAATGCTGCCAGGCCTCATTGGCCTGAGAGCTCGCTCTGTTAGAGCGAAACTGCTCCAGGGCTCCAAGAACGCCCTCGAAGAACAGGGACAGAAAGCGAATAACTTACCCGTGCTGGGCTGGGAAGAAGTGGCCCCCTCCCCGCCAACATCTATTGCCGAGACGGAGCCACCAACGCCCAAGTTCGCCTCCTCCTCCTCCTCCTCCTTGCGCATAGGCTCGGTGCTTGGCGCCCTTGCCGGGGACGCCCCTCGGGGCGGCGTGGTCGATGGGGGCAGCGTGTTGGGGGTGGCCCTTGGTGGTTCCTCCTGCTGCCGTCCTCCTCCTGCAGCCATGGCAAGGTCAGTGCCAAAGGATCGTACCCCAATGCATGTTGATAGGGGGTGAGTGGTGGACGCACGCTGGGGGCTGAGAAGAGGGCTGCGCCGAGGGCTGCTGTCCGGGATGATCTCCACCACCGGCGTGCGCGAAGCGCCCGCCGAGGGCTGGTCGCCCTTCGAGGCCCTGGCCCTCTACGCCACCCTCTGGGCCAGCATCTCCCTGTCCCTGCGAAGCTGAAAACAAGTCAAGAAAAGCGGCGCGGTCTGAAAGGACAGAGATGACAAAGGGCAAGATACTTACTCGTCCTCCACCTCCTCTTCCGCTGCCTTCCTCTTCCTCCTTGGGCTGAGAGACCCAAGCTCAAAGACGACCTCCGTGTCGACATATGCGGGAGGAGGGGAAGGGGATGGAGTCCGGCAGTGCTTGGACGAAGAAGAGGCGGTCGCTTTCCTCTTCGCCACCGCGGCCTTCACCCCTTTCTTTGCTGCCGTGGCCCTCGTCAGGCGCACGGACTCCTCCTGGACCTCTTATCGTAGTTCAGTCCTGCCGGGCCGGACCGGCTCGCCAGAGCTGGCCCACCACAGGACACGCCTTTTTCCCGTGGCCGGAGGGTTGTCGGCCTCGGCCTCTTCCTCGGTCGACTCCTCGACCACATCCTCAACAAGGGGGGCCTCGGTGTTTACGCTGCTGGCCTCCCCGGCAGACCCTGCCCACTGGGCAAGCTCCCTCTCCTCCGCGGCCGCGTCGGCCTCGTCCTCCACGCCACTAGCGCTGCCGGCCTCCCTGACACGCTCCGCCTCCACCACCCTAGCGGCGATGTAGTCCAGATCTGCCTCAGTGGTGTCCTGGATGAGCAGCGGCTCGTCGTGGTCATAGACCTCCGACAAGTTGTCGAAGAACTCCTCCACTTCACGTGCCGGGGGCTCGGCCCAGGACGGGTTGAGGCCGTGCACATTGAAGTCCAGCATCATGGCAATAATGGCGGACTGGCAAGATTTATTGCTCAGCGGGAACACACCCGTTGGCAACCCAAACAGGGGCCCCTTGACGGCCTTGCCGGCCTTCGCGGCCCTGCTGGTCCTCTCCACCCTACCGTCGCTGAACACGTCGAGCTGAAAGAGCCAGAAATGGGCGTGTCCCATCACCGTGAAGTTATGCTTCAGGCCAGGGTGGAGCCTCATGATGTCGGCCGCATTCCTGAAGTCCCAGTCCGACCTCCCCTTGTTATGCAGCGGGGTGATTCTGCGGCGGATGAAGTCCGCCTCAATCATCTCAAGGGTGAGCTTGGCCATGGTGATGCGATGGATCCTAGTGGTGGCGATCGAAAGCTTCTCGTCGTTGGCATCGAGGTTGCTCCAGTCCCCATGGCGGGTCGGCGGGCTCTGACGAACCCGGCAGAACTCCGGCGGGTCCTTCTCCTCGATCCAGCACCACCGACCCTGCCACTCCTCCCACCTCTCCTTCTGGGCACCCTCCGGATACGTGCCTTTCTCCTAGGCCCTTGGGATCCAGGAGATGCTCCCGGAGATGGCGCCCCCTGGTTGGATGCGAGGGGAGAAGTAGTGGTGGAAGAGCGCCCTGCTGGGGAGCACCCCGGCAAAGCCCTCACAGGGTTGAACAAAGAGAGCCATGCACGCCACGGCGTTCGGTGTGAGATCCAAAAGACGGAAGCCGTAGGTGCGCATGACGTCGTTGAAGAAGTCATAAAAAGGGGGACGACGCGCGTGGCAGGGTGCCCAATCGTCTTCCTCCCGCAAAGGGGCAAGAAGAAGTCCTTGAGGTGGACCGCATCAACCATCGACGGGAAGTAGGCGAACTGCGTCCGCCGCGCCGCCGTGCCGCCGCCTCGCTCTCCGGCGCCTCCCTGTCCCCGGCATCCTTGGTCGCTGCCTTGCCCCTGGTGGTTTTGGGTGCCATGGAGTCTGGAAGGAGGCGAAGGATCAAGAGCAATGGGGGCACATCGGCAGCAAGCGGAAGCAAGAGCTTCGAATCTTTCGCCTGAGGAAGAAGAGAGAGACGGCAGTCCTGAGATTGGGAGAGGCGCAGAGGGTAAATGAGTAGCACGCCTGCGGTTATTCCTTTTTATGGGGAAGGCGCGGGCCGTCTCTTTACCTTTCACTATGATATGATGCATGCGTGCAGCGGGCGCCCCACGCATGACCCCCACGTCACACATAACCCTCCACGTCGCGCATTCAACGCGGGTCATGGGGAAGCGCAGCGGACGAAAAAGTCCCGCCTGCGCACCATTCTGGGCCCAGCCCAACAACGCATTGTGCTTATGTGTGGCCCAGGCTCGGGGGCTCCAGTCGGTGCACAAAAGTAGGGGCTCTCTTTTTCACCCCTTTACTTGTGCGCGGGCAGTCAGAGCCGCGCCCGTGGCCACACTTAGCAGAGCAGAAGAGGGAAGCAAAAGGCGCAAGACAATCAAAGTGACGCCAAGACCAGAGACGCAAAGAGCAAGAGGGTGAGGTGGGCTCCCCCGACAAGACCCTTGCCGGATGCAGCCTCCACAGCCCCGACAGGGGCCTTGTCGGGGCAACTTGCCCAGCGCCAGCGAAGCGTGCTGATACGTCTCCAACGTATCTATAATTTTTGATTGCTCCATGCTACTTTATCTACTGTTTTGGACTATATTGGGCTTTATTTTCCAATTTTATATTATTTTTGGGACTAACCTATTAACTGTAGGCCCAACCCAGAATTGCTGTTTTTGCCTATTTCAGTGTTTCGAAGAAACAGAATATCAAACAGAGTCCAAATGGAATGAAACCTTTGGAAACGTGATTTTCTCACCGAACGTGATCCAGGAGACTTGGACCCTACTCCAAGAAGTAACAGAGGCGGTCACGAGGGTGGAGGGCGCGCCCCCTGCCTCATGGGCCCCCTGTTGCTCCACTGGCATACTCCTTCCTCCTATATATACCTACGTACCCCCAAACGATTAGAAGGGGAGCCAAAAACCTAATTCCACCACCGCAACTTCCTGTATCCACGAGATCCCATCTTGGGGCCTGTTCCGGAGCTTCGCCGGAGGGGGCATCAACCACGGAGGGCTTCTACATCAACACCATAGCCCCTCCGATGAAGTGTGAGTAGTTTACTTCAGACCTTCAGGTCCATAGCTAGTAGCTAGATGGCTTCTTCGCTCGTTTTGGATCTCAATACAATGTTCCCCCCCTCTCTCGTGGAGATCTATTCGATGTAATCTTCTTTTTGTGGTGTGTTTGTTGAGACCGATGAATTGTGAGTTCATGATCCGGCTTATCTATGAATAATATTTGAATCTTCTCTGAATTCTTTTATGTATGATTGGTTATATTTGCAAGTCTCTTCGAATTATCCATTTGGTTTGGCCAACTAGATTGGTAGTTCTTGCAATGGGATAAGTGCTTAGCTTTGGATTCAATCTTGCGGTGTCCTTTCCCAGTGACAGAAGGGGCAGCAAGGCACGTATTGTATTGTTGCCATCGAGGATAACAAGATGGGTTTTTATCATATTGCATGAATTTATCCCTCTACATCATGTCATCTTGCTTAAGGCGTTACTCTGTTTTTAACTTAATACTCTAGATGCATGCTAGATAGCGGTCGATGAGTGGAGTAATAGTAGTAGATGCAGAATTGTTTCGGTCTACTTGTCTTGGACGTGATGCCTATATACATGATCGTACCTAGATATACTCATAACTATGCTCAATTCTGTCAATTGCTCAACAGTAATTTGTTCACCCACCGTAGAATATCTATGCTCTTGAGAGAAGCCACTAGTGAAACCTATGGACCCTGGGTCTATTCTCATCATATCAATCTCCACTTTCTTTGTTTTTACTTTGCCTTTTACTTTTCACTTTGCATCTATATACCAAAAATACCAAAAATATTATTTGTCATCTCTATCAGATCTCACTCTCGTAAGTGACCGTGAAGGGATTGACAACCCCTAATCGCGTTGGTTGCGAGGAGCTATCATTTTGTGTAGGTACGAGGGACTTGTGCGTGGACTCCTACTGGATTGATACCTTGGTTCTCAAAAACCGAGGGAAATACTTACGCTACTTTGCTGCATCATCATCTCCTCTTCGGGGAAATCCAACGCAGTGCTCAAGAGGTAGCACATGCCACCCTTGAGCCCAAGGGTTCCAACGCCATCAACAACATTGGAACCAAGGCTCGGGAGGCACCTCCATGGTGGCATGAAGATCTTCGTGAAGATCATTAACACACAAGATCAAATGAGGACCAGAAGAAGATGATCCTCGGCAAGATCCTTGCCGAGGAAATCCACGAGACCTCTGGCAAGATCCTTGTAGGGGACGACCGCGATGTCACGGCAAGACCCTTGCCAGGACCCCGAAAAGACCCTTGCCGAGGACATCAGCGGGGCCGTGGCCAGGCTGGCATGTTCCAAGACTCCACCGCCATTCCCATGCAGCTACCAGCCCAGCCAGCTAGGCGAGCACCTGCGTGGCGACGTGCGGCCTCTAGACCGACTCAGCAAGCACCTACATGGTGGCATGCAGATCTTCGTGAAGACCCTGCCACCGCGCCAGCTCAGCAACCTGCCAGCTTACATGGCTCTGCATGCGATAAGCTTGTCCACTATACACCTTTCCACCTCCTGTGTGCCACTGTGGCGTGCCCTTTTGCCTATAAAAGGAGGCCCGAGGCATACTGGAGGGGGATTTGGGCTCTTTGGACTACTCTCACACCATAGCTAGTTCAAGAACACTCGAATATACACCGAAGCAGGACTAGGGTATTACGCATCCTTGCGGCCCGAACCTGGGTAAACGATCTTTGTCCTGGCTCCTAGACCCGCTCTTTCCACAACCTCGCGCCCGCCAACCGTAGTAGGGATTCGAGTGATCCCATAGGTGTCATTTTCCACCGATAGAGACTTCAACCCACAAAAGGTAACGGCTGCGCGAGTCCACGGAGGTCTCCACCCACAAAGGGTCCATGAAGAAGCAACCTTGTCTATCCCACCATGGACATCACCCACGAAGGACTTGCCTCACTAGGGTAGATCTTCAGAAAGTTGGCGATATCCTTGCCCTTACAAACTCCTTGGTTCAACTCCACAATCTCGTCGGAGGCTCCCATGTGACACCTAACCAATCTAGGAGACACCACTCTCCAAAAGGTAATAGATGGTGTGTTGATGATGAACTCCTTGCTCTTGTGCTTCAATTGATAGTCTCCCCAACACTCAACTCACTCTCATAGGATTGGATTTGGTGGAAAGATGATTTGAGTGGAAAGCAACTTGGAAAAGGCTAGAGATCAAGATTCATATGGTTGGATTGGAATATCTTGGCCTCAACACATGAGTAGGTGGTTCTCTCTCAGAAAATGGGTAGTGAAAGTGTAGGCACGTTCTGGTGGCTTCCCTCACGAATGAGGAGGGGGTGGAGGGGTATATATAGCCTCCACACAAAATCTTACCGTTAGACACAATATACCAAACTCGATGGGACCGAATCAGAAAACTCGGTCGAACCGATTTAGTACATAATGTGACCGTTACGCAATTTCGGTGGGACCAATATGATCAACTCGGTGGGACCGATGTGCAAGGGTTAGGTTAAAACCTCATCTCGGTTTGACCGATTACACAACTCGGTGGGACCGATTTGGTAATAAGCAAAACAGAGAGTTGGTCAGGCAAACTTGGTGTGACCGATTACATCTTCTCGGTGGGACCGAAAATATTGTAATAGACAACAGAGAGTTTGCAAGCCCATCTCGGTGAGACCGAGATCCCATCGGTGTGATCGAATTGATTAGGGTTTCTGGCAGTGGCTATGTCAACTGAACTCGGTGGCGCCGGATGGATCAAATCGGTGGGGCCGAGTTTGACTTTTGGTTTGGGACATATGTGGATATGAGAAAGTGGTTGAGGGCTTTGGAGCATATCACTAAGCATTTTGAGCAAGCAAGCCATTAAGCAACACCTCATCCTCTTTTAATAGTATTGGCTTTCCTATAGACTCAATGTGATCTTGCATCACTAAAATAAAAAATGTAGAGTCTTGGACTTTAGAGCTTGAGCCAATCTTTTGTCCTTAGCATTTTGAGGGGTCCACAGTCCTAATCCATGCCATGCCAAACATTGAACTTTGCTGAAATATTTATCTTGAAATGGCATTAGTTTAATGAGCTATATGTTGTTAATCATTACCAAAACCACCTAGGAATAGTTGCACTTTCAATCTCCCCCTTTTTGGTAATGGATGACAACATATAGATCAAAGCTTCAAAAAATGATAATAAGATTGAAATATCGTTGCTTTGAGAAGTATGTGATAAGCAAGAGCTCCCCCTAAATTTGTGCATTATTTAAAATTTTCTTTGGACTGCAAATGTACAATGTGTTAGGGTCATGGGTCACTCTTCCATGTCACATACATCTTGGTGGAGCGCTCAAAATGATAACAATTGAAAACATGCACTCATCACCAAGCAAAGTGAATGATCTTAAATGGATATAAGGTAGCATATGATCAAACACATGATAATCCAAGTATCTCACAAAAGACATAGTGTAGCAAGCAAATAAAGTGCAAAGAGAGACAAAAACAACACTCTTTCTCTTGAAGACTATGATCTATACATATTTCTCCCCCTTTGGCAACAAGTTACCAAAAAGTTAAAAATATGCATAGTGCTATGCGTCTCTCAGGCTTGGTATTCATGAGGTGGTGTGGAGATGACTCCAAGGACAAAGGCTTCTGTAGATGTAGCTGGAGCTGGTGGAGTGGCTGCTGGAGGTGGCACTGAAGCTGTGGCTACTGGTGCAGATGTAGTGGCTCTTGTATCAGGAACAGGCACTACAGCAAACCTCTGACCTCTTGGCACTCTTGTGAAAGCATCTGTAGTAGAATTGCCTTTCTTCTCCTCTACCTCCTCCTGGAGTTGCTCAACTACTGACTGAATCTTAGTTACTTTGACATCAAGATCATATAATTCCTGTTCAATGATCCTCTCCAAACTCTCCTGATTTTGAGTCAGGGTGGCCAAGCCCTTCTCAATCCTCAAGGTGGATTGGATCAGATATCCAAGTTGATGTTGTTTACTATTTAAGAACACCTGATATGCCTCTTCAGCACTTGGCATCTTTGCATTTCTCTGCCCTTGCTTTCTCTCTCTGCTCATGTGCTTGCACTGAGGAAGGATCTTTCTCATCCATAACAATAGTGCTATCCTCAAAATCTGGCTTGAGAGGTAAATGCTCCTTGTCCAAGAAGTAAGTACATGTACCCATCTTGGAGTTGATGAGCACCTGAATTTGTGGAGCATACCCACAAGACTTCTTCTGATCTGCAGCTGTCCTCTTGATTGTTTCCGCAATCAGACTCATCACTTTGAACTTCCGAGGAACATCAAATATGTGTAGCAAGTTGATGGAATGTCCTCTTATCATTCTATGATCTCCAGACTTGGGCAAAAGAGTATGCCCCAGGATGGTATTGATTGTAGGCAGGCCTGACAATAAGTGCTTTACTGAGCCAAACTTGTGAGTTTCCAGGTCTGCATAAGGAATTTCCTTGTATATACTTGCCATTGAGTTATGGTCTTTCTTCTTCTTGGCATACACATCCAAGTCATCCTCATGAGCTTCTAGAGCATTTATCAATTTGGCCCATTCATCAATGGTGGACTGGTACCTGGTACCTTCTGACATCCATACAATTCTGCCATCAGGATAAAAGTGTGCAGTGGAGTAAAATTGCATGATCAGCTCATCATCCCACTTAGTGAGCTTCTAGCCAATAAACTTGTCCACTTAACAAGCCTTGAAGCTATCATAGACACCTGGGAACTGATCTTCATTTTCTCTAATGTATGTCCAGTCAATCCATCTCATGTCACATACTATGGGCTTCTTATCAAGCAGAATAGTCTCATAAAAATCTTGCTGTTCCTTAGTGTGGAACCTCTAATCCACAATAGTTCTCCTCCTTACAGCATATGGGTCATTCTTCCTCCAAAGTCTTAGTCCTGCATCCTTCCTGATCCTCATGTCCTCTGCTACAGGATGTGTATCATTGTGGTCTGGAATCTTTAGTTTGAGCTTCCTTAGCACTTGGGCTTCACCTTCTTTTTCTTTAACTTCAGGCACTGGGGCCTTGTTCTTCTCCTCAGTAGGAATGTTTCTTGTACTCCTCTTGGGTGCAGTCTTGGTGGCTGGAGCAGCAGCTTTGGGAGCAGATTTTGGCTTAGCAGCAACCCCTGACTTAATTGTATCTCCCATTAGCTTTTGTGCCTTAGGTGCTGGAGCAGCATCCTCTTCCTCTTACTCTTCATCATCAGATCTCACCATAGTATCCTTTCCAAGTACTTTTGCTGTTGTGGTTCTTGCCCCCTTCTTCTTCTTCTTGTCATCACCAGCTGCCTCTTCTTCAGATTCAATTGTGAACTTCATGGTTTCTCCTGTGGAAACTTTCCTTGGCTTGGATGTAGGCACTCTCCTTGCTGGTGCCTTTCTGTTCATGCCTGGCTTAGTGGATGCAGCAGTGCCAAACTCCTTCTTCACCACCTTGTTCTTTGAAGTGGCCTCATCCTCAGTTGCAACATAATCTTTATCTTCTGAATCTGACGTTCTCTTCTTTCTTGCTCTAGTAGCTTCCTTGGGCAAGTTACTAGGTGTGCTCCTGCTGCCTTCATCATAGCTGCTAGAGGGACTAGTGCCCTCACTCAACTGCTCTTGCTGTTCAGATCTGTTCTCGCTATCACTCTGGTCAGGCATCTTGCAGGCAAACTATCAGCAGACCCTATGAATAGGTTGTAGATGAGGTAGAGTAGATGAGCATCACAAAGTACAGAGGTTTTGCAAAATAAATTGAGTCAAAGACTTAGTTTTAGTTCTCTACAGAAGTGATCTCGGAGCTACCGAATTGACAAACTCGGTGATACTGAAGCAACACTTGGAACCTAAACTAGTGAACTAGGTTAGACCGATTCACAGTTAGGTGGCACCGAGATTTCTAGGGCTTCACAGAATCTTGAACTCGGTCACACCGATTTGCAATTTTCGGTCAGACCGAAAAGCGCATGTGCAATGGCCAAAGCCGAATCGGTGAGACCGATTTCTACATTTTGGTCGGTCCGAGATGAGTTCTGCGGAGAGCTAACCCTAAAATTTTCGAATAAATCTAGGCCTAAGGAAGATTTAGCTGGATAGATTAATCTCATTCGTGGCAAGAATCATGGCATTGTCCTTGTGCTAGGAATCGTAGTTAAAAAGACATCACAAGGGGTCGAACACATACCCTAGAATGGCGGGTGTTCACTACGGCAGCGACAGTGGTGTAGAATCCATCGACGGTGGCAGAATCCAACGTCGGGAGGTCGCTGGCGGCGAGAAGACGATTTGGAGACCCGAGGAGGCAGAGCAGGACACCCGCGGGCTGAGGGGATTTTTGAAGTAATTTCCAAAATCTCACCCGTGGGTATTTATATCTCGACCCTGTCGGTGTGACCAAGTGGAACAACTCGGTGGCACAGAGATTGCAGAATCGCAAGCGGTTGCTGCAACCCGGGGTGACCGAAGTGTTCAAATCGGTTGCACCGAGATGAAAACCTAGATCAACTTAGTGAACTCGGTGTGACCAAAATGGATGTCTCGGTTAGACTGAAATGCACAAAGAGGTTTTCGAAGTTTAAGTCTATGACGAACTGGGGACTCCGAGTGCTCCTCACACAGAGTGGTTCAAATCTGACTTGATCAAACTTTGAGGTGTAGCATGAATAGAGTTTGATACAAGAAAAACATAGATAGCTAGAGAAGGTTCTTAGGCATTCTTGTCCATCTACTTGGCAAAAGAGAAAAATAATCCAAACAAACAAAACAACAAGTGGATGTCCTCGAATGAGTAGAATATGCAAACGACATGCTCACACAATAAAATGACAAATGAAATATGTGACAAAGCATGCACAACCAATTCTAGCATCTATCAAACAATTGGCGATGACTAGGTCATCTATATATAATTATATTGACTTAGGAGTCAAATGAGAACATTTGATCATCGGTCATACTCATCGCTTAATCACAAGTGGGGTTAACACTTTTACATAAAGCATTGTTGTGTTCACACCATTAGAGTTGCTTTAGCTCAATTCTTTAGAGTAAAGCTCCCCTAGATGTGAGATCCCCCCTTAAGAGGGATGAACTAACCTTGGGTTTTGTTGATGATGACTTCATGTAGGTGTTGAAGATGTGGATGCTCAAAGTTGTTGTAGATCATTTGGAGCAGTCCATTGGAGTGAGTTGCACTTTCAATACCTACACGGGTTAGTCCCACAAGGAACAAATAAGGATATCCATAGACATAGAGTGATGCACACACAAGATGATGTCCATGAAAGCATTAGGTTACCTTGTCCCTTGTCTTATGAACAAGAGTGTTTGTGACTCCTTGAACTAGTGCTAGATGTGGAAGTAGATTGCACTTGTCCTTGCCAAAATGATATGAGTGAAGTATATTGGAGGAGTCACCCTCAAGAACTCTCTAGTCCTTCTTCTTTGGGATCCACATCATCTTGATGGGAATCCTTGGGGTTGTAGTGGAACTTGATGAAGTAGAACTTGATGTAGTCTTGGGAACCCACTTGACCAAGGCCTTGGAGCTTCTTCAAATGCAACAATCTCCTCTTGAAGCTTGTCCTTGCCTTTTTTGCTTGTGGTCTTGCGGTGGAAGATCATCTTGAGCTTGTGTCCCTTGGAAAGAAGTAGGATCATACTTCTCTTGTTAGGGAACAAACTTCGTCTTGGAGTATTGATCTTCTTCCCACTCAACTACATTGGCATTGAACCTTTGTTCAAAACCAACACATTGATTCTTTCGGTGCCTTCCTTGCTTGCGTACAATTTCCTCAAATTGCTCACTTCCGACAAGGCTCTTGTAGACACCTTTCTCTATAATCCCCTTCAATAAGCTATTTTCTTGCTCAAGTGTAACTTGGCTAAGAGAATCATTAGTGGAATAAAGAGAACTACTAGAAACAACAACATTGGATTTAGCATGATTATTGTTACTACTAGAAGAAGAATCTTTCTTACTCTTGTTGCTAGTAGATTTTACTTGTGGCATGTAAGTAGATAAGAGTAATGCTTGCCAATGTAAGAAGAACTTTTCTTGCGAAGATCATCATTGATTGCCTTTAAAAACTCATGCTCTTGCTCAAGGTTGAGCTTTTCAAAGCGTAACTTCTCATGAGTCTTTAAAAGTTCTCGATGATATTCCAAGGTAGTTTCATGAGCTAACTTAAGAGTGTTTAGTTCTTTAGTTAGACGCTCAATCTTCTCCTTATCATTGTCATTCGTTTTATCTTGATTAGCATGATTAATTAATGTTTCATCATAGTATTCATCACTAGAGTTGTCAACAAGTAAATCATCATCACCTAACAAGTCATCTTCATCACTATTGAAATCAACATACTCGGGGTGTGATACCTTTGGGACTTTGGCCATGAATCATCTTCCAATTCCTTCATTTGGTGAGTCAAATATGTCGTAGGAGTTGGTTGACACAAGTGCTAGACCGGTAGCACCTTCATCTTGAGTATATTTGGAGTCGGAGTGATGGTCGGAGTCGGAGCCGGATACCCATTCACCAACATGAGCTTGATATCTTTGCTTTGTGTAGCTCTTTGATGATTTGTCCTTCCTTTCCGAATCCTTGCTTCTCCGGGAGGTTCTTCATTCATAACGACCATCTCTACTCCTCCTTTCTCTTGGTGGTGATTCTTCTCTTCTACTTCTTCTTTTAGGTGAATCTTCTCTCCTTTTGTAAGGAGCCGTACACTCACAGGAGTAGTGTCCAGGTCTTCCACAGTTGTAGCAATTACGTTCACGACTCGAAGATCTTTTGTCATTGTAGAACCTTGACTTGGAACTTCTTTCCTTGCTTCTACTCTCATATAACTTGTTGAAGTTTTTCACCATTAGGCTCAATTCCTCATTGAAGGTTTTTTTCTCACTTGATGATGTAGGAGCATCACATGAGGCTTTGTAAGCACCACTTGACTTGTTGTGAAGCTCTTCCTTATCCTTGAGTGACATCTCATGAGCAACAATTCTTCCAATGACTTCCGTTGGCTTGACATCTTTGTAATTGGGCATCATTTGGATCAATGTGCATACGGTATCATATTTTCCATCCAAGGCTCTTAGGATCTTCTTGATGATGAATTTCTCGGTCATCTCTTCACTTCCTAAGCCGACAATCTCATTTATGATGAGAGCAAGCCTAGAGTACATTTCAGTGACACCATCACCATCCTTCATTTTGAACTTGTCAAGTTGACTTTGAAGCACATCCAATTTGGATTCCTTGACGGAGTCGGTACCTTCGTGCATATCAATCAAAGTATCCCAAATTTCCTTTGCATTCTCAAGGCGGCCGATTTTGTTGAATTATTTGGGGCACAATCCGTTGAATAGGATATCACAAGCTTGAGCGTTGTATTGCAGCATCTTCAGTTCTTCCGCGGTAGCTTCACGGTTCGGTTCTCTCCCATCGAAGAATTCACCTTGCAAGACAATACACAAAATAGCCCAAACGGCGGGGTTATGTCAAAGAATATGCATTTTCATCTTATGCTTCCAACTAGCAAAATTAGTACCATCAAAGTAAGGACCTCTACGGTGGTAATTTCCCTTGCTAGACGCCATACTTCTCCTAGGTTGTGAAATCAAGGCTATGATCACCAAAAGCTATGGAAATCAAGGCAAATGGAGACCAAAGCTATGATACCAATTGTAGGATCGAAAGTATGTCAGGAGGGGGGGGGTTAGACTACTTGACCAAATAAAAACTTAACCTTTTCCCAATTTTAGTTCTTGGCAGATTTTAACAATTTAGCACAAGTCAAGCAATCTTAACACAATTCATGCAAGCATGCAAAGAGTATATAAGCAACGAAAAGTAAAGCATGCAACTTTCAAGAATGTAAAGGGAAGGGATTGGAGTGTGCAAACGCAATTAGAGACACGAATGTTTTTGGCGTGGTTCCGATAAGTGGTGCTATCGTACATCCACGTTGATGGAGACTTCAACCCACGAAGGGTAACGGCTGCGCGAGTCCACGGAGGGCTCCACCCACAAAGGGTCCACGAAGAAGCAACATTGTCTATCCCACCCATGTCCATCACCCATGAAGGAGTAGCCTCACTAGGGTAGATCTTCACGAAGTAGGCGATCTCCTTGCCCTTACAAACTCCTTGGCTCAAGTCCACAATCTTGTCGGAGGCTCCCAAGTGACACCTAACCAATCTAGGAGACACCACTCTCCAAAAGGTAATAGATGGTGTGTTGATGATGAACTCCTTGCTCTTGTGCTTCAAATGGTAGTCTCCCCAACACTCAACTCACTTTCATAGGATTGGATTTGGTGGAAAGATGATTTGAGTGGAAATCAATTTGGGAAAGGCTATAGATCAAGATTCATATGGTTGGATTGGAATATCTTGGCCTCAACACATGAGTAGGTGGTTCTCTCTCAGAAATGGGTAGTGGAAGTGTAGGCACGTTCTGATGGCTTCACTCGCGAATGAGGAGAGGGTGGAGGGGTATATATAGCCTCCACACAAAATCTAACCGTAACACACAATATACCAAACTCGGTGGGACCGAATCAGAAAACTCGGTCGGACCGACTTAGTACATAATGTGACCATTATGCAATTTCTGTGGGACCGATATGATCAACTCAGCGGGACCAATGTGCAAGGGTTAGGGTAAAACCTCATCTCGGTTTGACCGATTACACAACTCGGTGGGACCGATTTGGTAATAAGCAAAACAGAGAGTTGGTCAGGCAAACTCGGTGTGACCAATTACATCTTCTCGGTGGGACCGAAAATATTGCAATATACAACAAAGAGTTTGCAAGCCCATCTTGGTGAGACCGAGATCCCATCGGTGTGAAGGAATTGATTAGGGTTTCTGGCAGTGGCTATGTCAACTGAACTCGGTGGCGCTGGATGGATCAAATCAGTGGGGCCGAGTTTGTCTTTTGGTTTGGGACATATGTGGATATGAGAAAGTGGTTGAGGGCTTTGGAGCATATCACTAAGCATTTTGAGCAAGCAAGCCATTAAGCAACACCTCATCCCCTTTTAATAGTATTCGCTTTCCTATAGACTCAATGTGATCTTGGATCACTAAAATAGAAAATGTAGAGTCTTGGACTTTAGAGCTTGAGCTAATCTTTTGTCCTTAGCATTTTGGGGGGTCCATAGTCCTAATTCATGCCATGCCAAACATTGAACTTTCCTGAAATATTTATCTTGAAATGGCATTAGTTCAATGAGCTGTATGTTCTTAATCATTAGCAAAACCACCCAGGTATAGTTGCACTTTCAATGATGCTGGTAGAGGACAAGTTTCAAAGAGTGGAGCTGGGTCAGATATGCAGGATGAAAATGACACAGTTTTTATCTCAGTATTGAAATTGGTAGCATCGGGTTGTTATTTTTGGTGGCACTGAGAAGATTCGGTTTGACCGATATAAACAAACGGGTGAGGCCGAGTTCAACCTAGAGAGAAAACACTTGTCACCTCAGCTCACTTAGGCAATTAGGATCTCACAAGGATATGCAAGGAATTAACTGAAGGATTTGCAATGAATTGGATGCAGGGAAATGCAGAAAAAAGGAAAAGAAAAGAAATCTAGATGAAGTTTTTTTTGAAAGGGGAACAAGCATGCAAGATACAAATGCAAGAACACAGAGAAACAACAGAGAACCTCATCTAGAGATGGTCGGCGACAAAGTTACCTATGTTAGAGTATATTGACGTAGGAGTCAAGTGAAGACACTTGATCATAGGTCATACTCATCGTTTAAGCTCAAAATGGGGTTGCAACTCTTTGTTTAAGCAATTTGATGTATTTTCATCTTGTTGAGTTGCTTGGACCCATGTCTTGGGGTAAAGCTCCTCTAAGATGGAATGACATACCTTTGGTGGTGGTGGTGATCTTGGTCATGTAGTTGAACTTGTGTAGGGTGCTCAATGTTGATGTAGTTCATCAAGAGTTGGGGCACCACTTGTAGTTGAAGTTCATCTTCCTACATGGGTTAGTCTTGCTAGGAAGAGCACTTGTGTATCCAAAATGACAATCATGAAATTTGATACCAAATGAAATTTGATATAAGAAGTTTGTCAAAGGATATATTGAATGGATTTGTGCTTCCTTGTCTTCATCCACCATTTTGTAGAGACTTGGAGATGTAGAGATTTCTTAGAATGTGATTGAGTTGCAATCTCATAGAGTTGGGCTTATCCAAGTACCTACAAGGGTTAGATAGCATGCAAGAGTACAACTATATACAAGACATATGATCATCATCATAAGAGAAATATCAAGGATTAGTCATAGTAAGGCTCACGCCTTGCATGCATCCACATGGAGTTTCTACTCCAAATTTGAGGCATCAATGATGTTCAATTCACCTCTCAACCTGCAAAACACTTTCTCATCAAGTGGTTTGGTGAATATATCCGCCAATTTCTTATCAGTATGAACATGCTTAAGTTTGATATCTCCCTTAGCAACATGATCTCGAATGAAATGATGACGAACTTAAATATGCTTAGTTCGAGAATGTTGCACGGGATTATGAGCAATCTTAATAGCACTCTCATTGGCACAAAGCAATGGATGTTTCACATATATCCCATAATCCTTAAGAGTTTGGGTCATCCAAAGTAATTGAGCACAACATTAACCGGCAGCAATGTATTCTGCTTCAGTGATGGATAAGGATATCGAGTTTTGTTTCTTGGAGGACCAAGACACAAGAGATCTACCAAGAAATTGACAAGTAACCAAAGTGGACTTTCTATCAACCTTCTCACCGGCATAGTCCGAATCGGAGTAGCCAACAAGATTAAAAGAAGACCTCTTAGGATACCAACTGCCAAAATTTGGTGTATGTATTAAGTATCTCACTATCCTTTTCACAGCCTTAAGATGAAATTCTTTGGGGGCCGGTTGATATCATGCACACATGCACACACTTAGCATAATATCGGGAAGAGAGGCACATAGATATGATAATGAACCAATCATAGAGTGGTAAACCTTTTGGTCAACCGGTTCGCCATCCTTTGTCAAGTCAATATGTCCACTAGTAGGCATGGGGGTATTCATACCTTTGCGTTCTTGCATGTTGAACTTCTTGAATAAGTCCTTGGTATACTTTTTTTGAGAGTTAAAGGTTCCCTCCTTAGTTTGCTTGATTTGTAAACCAAGAAAGAACTTGAGTTCACTCATCATAGACATCTCAAACTTCGACATTTGTCGGATTTTGGGTTCCGGCAAAACCCTTGAGGTTCGAACACTAGGGTGTGCACGAAGATTTCCCCCTACCGAATCACGCTCTCAGCCTTGCCGCGATCTCTAAGCTAGCTCGATGAACTCACAACACAAGAGACACAAGATTTATACAGGTTCGGGCCACCGTTGTGGTGTAATACCCTACTCCTGTGTGGTGGTGGTGGATTGCCTCTTGGGCTGATGATGAATAGTACAAGGGAAGAATAGCCTCCTGAGGAGAGGTGTTCTTGTGGTTGGCGAACTTGTGTGGATGAGGATGATCTGAATGATCCGTTCCCTTCTATTGTGGTGGCTAGTCCTATTTATAGAGGCCCTGGTCCTCTCCCCAAATATTGAGTGGGAAGGGATCCAACAACGGCCAATTTGAAAGGGGACAACTAGTACAAGCTATCCTGACTAAAGGTGGTCTTCGCCTGTCAAAGGTGCTGGTGGTGACGCCATCTTGGGCTCCACGATAACCTCAATCCTGTCGTCCTGCTGGTCTTGGTCTTGTTGCACCGATATGGAAACCTTTGCCTGATGCCTCCGTACTCCGCACCTGCACTTGCCCTCTTAGCACCAAAGGGGAAATGAGGACACTACGCGCGCTGGCGCTCGTCTGGCCTTGGTCGTCATGGCTTGCGTCACAGGAACCTCGCGAGGTACCCCTCGCCTTGATATCTCCGCCTCTGTCACGAGCCTGCCTGGTGAGGCCGCTACTGAGGAGGCCTTGTGTCGTCCACCCCGCGAGGCTTGGCCCCTCGTGAGGGTCTTGAGTGTTGGTTGATGAAGACGGGCCATACTGGGCCACTGGTGGAGCCACGCCGTGGGCCGCAGGCAGGCAAGTCTAGGGACCCCCATTCCCAGAACACCGACAGTAGCCCCCGGGCCCAAGGCGCGCTCGTACTTGGCTTAGCGGCGAAGCCAAAGGGCTAGTGCGGAGCGCCGCGGGCCCCAACAGCCTGTAGCATTGGTCGACGCGTGGCGACTGGTGGGCCGTGGGCGTCTCCACTTCCCCATGCTGCCCTGATATCCGCCTGGCTAGGCGACCATGACACCCTACTCAGTTATTTCCCCCTCACAGGTGACGTGTTCCCTATCTTCCCTTCTTCCTCGAGCCCCTGCCTCTGCTTCCAATCTGACTCGAGCTCTGTCCCCTCCATTGACATGGCGCCGACTCACACGGAGAGAGGTAAGAAGCCTATGCTCACAGCCAATCCTCCCCTGACAATCGAGCCTACCGTCGGCCGATCGCGGATGCACAACCGGGAGGCCATGGGCAAGGTGTGCCCTACGCTCGCTTCCAGATTCAATGAGTGGGGAGGGACGGTGGCTTGGCCTACGTCCCGAGCTTCCGTTGACAGGACAACCACTGACGTTCGATTCTTTGTTGATGCCTTGTGGGCTGGGCTGGTTCCCCCTTTCTCCGCCTTCTTCAATGAAGTGCTTTCCCATTACTAGATTCACATGCTGCATCTTGATCCCCAATCCATTGCCCTTCTCGCCGTCTCCGCCTTTGTTTGCGAGGCCATGGTGGGAATTTCTCCTTCCGTTGCCCTCCTGCACCATTTCTTCTCGCTGCATCTGATCGACCCCTCGCAGTGCTAGGGGTGCCTGAGCTTCTAGGCTATGGCAGAGACGTTCACCTCGAGGATTGATTTTGATCTCCCACCGTCCACGAGCAGGTTCCGGACGTGGTGGGTGTACGTGGATGTTGGAGTGCTCAGCCGCCTGCTCTCGCCTCCTTCGTCGCCCGCCATCCCCAACTCCGGCTGGGCCCATGAGAAGCTCGCGAGCTCTTGCATTTCCTTTGTCTGGCTCCGGTTGAAGAGGTTGAAAGACCTTGGCATGACTGCGCCCTAGGTGGCGAAGGACTTCCTCCAGCGTCGCATTGCCCCTCTCCAGCACCATTCCCGGCTGATGTGGGCCCTGGCCGGTGACCGAGATCGCATGAGGCTTCAGGAGTCGGGGCTCTCGCCTGAAGCGCAGAGGATGATACCTGAAGCCTTGATTGGCAACGCCTCGCCGGGCGACATGTCACAAGGGGGTTGTCTCTTGTATCTCTGCCCGAACAGGGTTGAGTTCGCGGGGCAGATGCCTTCCTTCAATGAATGGGGGCTGCACTCGGTCGGCCTTGCGGGGCCTCGTGAGAATCCTATCATCGTGGCTCCCCTTCTTGCGGCCAGTGCCGAGCTTGCCCCAAGTGTGGATGCAGGAAGGCAAGCACCGCTGGAGGCTGTAGGCGTGGGTGTTGAGGTGCCGACGCCGCTTGAGGTTCCCGAGGCACCATCCTCGGGAGCCCGTGAGGCCTGCCCTCAGGCAGTCGTGGAGGGGGAGATGCAGTCGGCGGCTCCTGAGGCCGGAGCTCCTGAGGCCTCGACAAGCCAACACGCGGTGGAGCCTAATTGCTCTTCCCAGCTTGGCGCTCCTGGGGTCGGCCACCTGGGTGCCTCTCCAGCCACGCCCCGCGCTGCCCCCCACGTCCAATGCCTAGGCCAGTTCCGCGTGGACTTCGCTGCGCTCCAGAAGAGGAAGGAGTCTTCGAGCTACAGTGGTGGCACCATCCGGCTGTTGAAACATAGAAAGTACATCGCCATAGACGAGTAAGTACCTTATCCTTGTAATTCCTCAATCGCTGCTTCCCTTCCTGACTGTGGCTCTTCCGGATCCCTCCTTCCAAGCCCGCGGGGTCTCCGAGAAGCAGCCTCCTCTGGCCTTGCCTTCATCGCTAGCCTTGAGCGCCCCAAGGTTGCACGCCGCCCCTGGCGCGAGGTCGGCTGGAGAAGCAAGCCTGCCTGCCAGGTGCCTTGAGCCCGTGCCCTTGCCGCCTTTCCTTCGCAACCCTGCCTGGAGCGTGGCCAGCCTACCCAGGGCTCCTCCTTTGGTCGTGGATGGCAGCTGGTTGGCATCCATCCTGGGCCCCTCTTCAAGTGGCGAGCCTGCGCCAGTCCGGGTCCCTTGCGGGGCCTGGCCAGTGACCATGGGGGTGCCAGCCCCCAGCCCCCTGCCGAGAGGGGGCGAACCACTTCAGATCCCGCTGAGGGCGCCAGTGACGGGTATGACATCAGCAGCGTGCTCAAGCTTGCGCGCGAACGAAGCATCGTCCGCCTCGAGTTCTTCTAGAAGGCGATGGATGCGATGGGTCAGCTTGGTGGAGAACTTGCGGATGTAGACGCGTGACTTGAAGCCGAGGGCCCGCGGCTGATCGAGGAGCGGCATAAACTGAAGGTGGCCATCAACCTCGCACACCACCAGCGTGAGCTTGACAACGCGAAGGCCGAGGCGTCCCTTGGAACCTCGCGTGAGGCCTGCTCCCGAGCTTTGGAGGAGGCCCAGGAAGCAGATCGTCGTCGCGAGATCGCAGAGAAGTGCGCGTGGGAGCTCCAAGCCTGGAGCGCTTCCTTGGAGAAGTAGGTGGAGTTGCGCCAAGCCGCTCTTGCGTTGCTGAGGGGGACGCCTGTCGAGGAGGAGGAGGTCCTGAAGCGTGAGGAAGCATTGACGCTGGAGGCCACCAAGCACAGTCTTGATCTTGAGCGATTGGAGACGAGGGAGCGCCAGGTTGCCGAAGCGGAGGACGCCGTTGGCGCTCGCGAGGTCCGTGTGCAGGAAGAGGTCGACCACCGCGTGGCCGAGGCTCGCGTGGATCTTGCGAGCAGGTATGACCTGAAGCTGAAGCTGGTTGAAGCCGAGGTTGCAGGTAGGACTACCGCCCTCAGATCCAGGATAACCGAAGCGGAACGGCGCGCGGAGGCCGCTGCAGCCGCCCTGGTCTCGGTGTAGGCCGAGCTGGCCTCCGCCCGTGCCGAGCTGCTTCCTCTTCAGTAGCGGGTTGCCGACGCCGAGTCCATCGCGCAACAGAACAAGGAGGAAATGCTTCAACGGCGGACGTTTGAGAACATGCACAGCCCCATGCTCCAGGAACTCAGGAACAGGGCCAACACAGCCCTGGGCAACATCTGTAGCGAGAACGCCCCGCATCCCCACACGACCGACTACGCTGGTCATCTCCACTTCTTTACTGACATGGTGACAAACCTGGAGAACCGCTCAGAGAGAGCTCACCAGCTTGTTGAGGAGAGGAGCCGCAGCCTGCTCGGGCGCGCGTTTTCCCGCATCTTCAGCCATCTTCAGAACACCTACCCCGACTTTGACTTTGACGCCGCCATCGCCCCGGTGCCCGATGCGATCCGGTGCAACCTGGCACGGTGGGTGGAGGATAACGTGGATGCGCTTGTTAGGGCCTTTGCTTCCGATGATGACGGGGTGGTAGTTGCGGCGAACGAAGGCGACGTGGTCGATGATGGTGACAACAGTGCCGGTGATGGTGGTGGCGATGCCAGCGCCAGCGACAGTGGCGCTAGCGATGCATCTGGAGGTGACCCGGGGGACGCGGTGAGCGACATGTCTGACTGATTCCGCGTTTCTCCACTGTTTATCCTGCACACAGAAGCTCAGGCATGGCCCTAAAGGTCGTAAGAGCATTTTGGGAGGGTATGCCCCTCATGTAAAAAGATTGCCGTCTCTGTGCTTTTAGGGCCAATGCTGAATATGTGCTTCCATGAGTCTATGGGCCCTGCAGCGAGCTTGTTGTTGTGGTTTACCTTTAGCCAGGACAAGTCCTGAACCGGCTCGCGAGGTCGTGAGCTTCGGAGGGTCCCCTGAGGGACCTGCCGACCTAGCCAAGAGGGCCTCATGAGAGCAAGTGCCGGCCGTAGTATGGCATGCGTGCAACGCACGCGTGCTTCGCCCAGCCCCGCCCGCGAGGGGCTCGCGAGGGGGAGGCAGCTGATGCGAACTCCAAATTACAGCAGGAATGAGAACGCAAGAAACCACACGAACGAGAAAAGTCACCCTCCCCGCACACACAAATAAAAAAAATCAACTCCAACTTAAATCTGAAGCAAGGAAGCTCGACTACAGAAAGGAAGTCAAAAAGCAAATGGCCGCGTACGGCGCCTAGTCTAGTCTTCAAGTCTTCATGTATTCTCACCAGTGCGGAGCTAAGTGCTGCCACTAGGCGTGGGAGGGAGCCCCCGAGGCCCGAGGGCGGCTCTCCTAAGGCTCCGGGGCATGTACAACCCCACTCATTATTACGTGACAGTGTCATGGGTGATGAGCTTCACATGCACTGGGCCTTCTTCACAGGCAGCTGGTCTTGCATCATATCGCCAGATGAGGGCCCTGCCTTGCGTCACCCTCGACCACCATTGGCGGCGTTCGGAAAGCAGGAGGACGCCAAAGGGGCAAAGGGGACGCCAGCGGCACCCTCGGCGACCACAGGTCCTCTGCTAGGGGTAGGCCTTGCGGCACCTCCCTGGCAGAGGGCCTACCTCCGGGGGACGCGTTGCTCCATGTGCCGTGGGGAGGTGCCTTGCTCTCGGCCCCTCTACTGTGGCCCCCCAGTGCGCTCCTCCTGGTGGGAGGGAGGCTGCCGAGCTGGGGCAGCCGTCCGCTGGTCTGACCTGACCCTCCTGCAACCCATGGTTAGCATAAGCGTGCTCCCGAGGAATTAGTGGTACCCGGTAACTGCTATTGCCAACGCGGTTGGCGAGGCTCCCTTGAGCCTCCTGGAAGGGCTCGGCTTCTAGCGTCTCTTCCTCCCAGCCTGGCCCGAGAAATGAGCCAGGGCCATCTTCCCGCGCGTACTCCCGATCCACCATGCGGGGCACATCAGCCTGCAAAGCCGCCGCCTCGAAGACTTCGCCGTAGTGCCCCACGCTCCATGTCGCCTGGCCTAGCGCACCGTCTTGAGGATGGTAGGGCAGCGACCCGCCCAGGCCGTAGACGGCGACGCGCTTGCCCTCGCTCATCGAAGGTGGTGCGTGTGCGACCTGGCGTCCGGCACCGATGGTTGAGCTGGTGTCGATGAAGCCTCGGGGCGTGCTTGGGGGCACGCGGGCGCAGATAGGTCCATCGCGTGATCTGTCCGTGGCCCGGGGTGCAAGCTGGAAGTAGAAGGGAGGTGCCCCCGAGGCCACGACATCTAGGAGATCGGCAATGCGCTCCAGCAACACATCCTGACCGCTCTCCATCAACCTGCATCATAGCAGCTCCCGAGCCACAGTGAGCGCGGCCCTCATGTTTGCTTGTTCCCATCGGGTGTGTGGCGTCGTGGCCGCGACGTGGCTTGAGGCCCTTGCGGCTGCCCGCACCTGCCGCGGAGTAGGGGCGGGCGGTGTGTGACCGCGCCTCCCGTGCCCCGCAGTGTTCTGCGGTGCGCAGGCTGCCTGGGGCACGGGGTTGAGGTCTTCTTGGGCAGGCGGCACGACCCGGGTTGGCCAGGCTGCGTAGCGGTCGACGCTAGTCATCAGGTCGCCGGACATGGATGCGACAAAGCGATGGGTCGCGGATCAGCAAAAGGAAGACTTCGGTGCACCCCTACCTGGCACGCCAAATGTCGGATTTCGGGTTCCGGCGAAACCCTTGAGGTTCGAACACTAGGGTGCGCACAAATGTTTCCCCTACCGAATCACGCTCTCAGCCTCGCCACGATCTCTAAGATAGCTCTATGAACTCACAACACAAGAGACACAAGATTTATACAGGTTCGGGCCACTGTTGTGGTGTAATAACCTACTCCTGTGTGGTGGTGGTGGATTGCCTCTTGGGCTGATGATGAACAGTACAAGGGAACAACGGCCTCCTGAGGAGAGGTGTTCTTGTGGTTGGCGAACTTGTGTGGATGAGGATGATCTGAATGATCCGTCCCCTTCTAGTGTGGTGGCTAGTTGATGCGGAGCATGCCTCGCTCACCCCCATGGACTCTACCACAACTCGTCAAGCACCTCGAGGACCGATGATAAGAGCACGTGCACGCACCGTCAAACCCGAGGTTAACTCATTCGCTTCGAGTTTCATTCGGATTCACTCGAGAGTCGGATTCTGGCTCATATCGAAACTCTATGCACTCGTAGCTACCAAGAACAAGACCGTGAAGAGGCGAGGACGGAGGCACAAGCACATGAAGAGAATAAGGAGGGAGAAGAGCGAGGGAAGCGCGAAGCTACGAAGAAGAAGGGTGAAGAGAGAGAAGCCGTGAGCCTCCCGGGTGCCCGGCCAGGAAGGCCTCGGGTGCCCGACCCCTTGCTGGCGCTAGCGGTGGACGCCCGGGTGCCCGACCAAATGGCCCCGGGTGCGCGGCCCCGCTGCTGGGAGCAGCCCAGCCTACCCGGTTGCCCGGGCCACCAACCCTGGGTGCCCGGCCTCTTCCCCGCGCCAGCCAACCCACTTTGGGTGCCCGGCCCCACCGCCCCGGGTGCCCGGGCCACCTCCTGCGCCGACCCAGCATGCCTCCGGGTGCCCAGGCTTTGAGGCCCCGGGTGCCCGAGCAATGCCGGCAAGCCCCCCTGCACCGACCCCGGGTGCCCGGCCCTGAGTCCCCCGGGTGCCCGCACCCCTCCGAGGCCTGCGTGCCTTTTGGGATTTTTGCCCTTGTATTCCCCCCTCCTCTCTTATTTCGTCCCTAAACTATATAAGGCCATCTCCTAGCTCATTTAGGGGACATCAAAGTATTTGATAGACATTTGTGAGCTTTGCTCCATGGATCCACTCCTCTAGGAGATCAAGACCTCCTCTTGGAGTGACCAAACATCAAGACCTCCTCCTTGGGGAAGGATCCCCATCATAGGATCATCAAGCCCTCATCTCCTTCATAGGATTTGGGATGAACTCTACAATGTATCTTATTTCCCTTTGATTGTTCATGTACCTTGTGGATCTTGTGTGTTTGTTAGTCTAGTGGATGTGTGATTTGGACTTGTTCTTGAGTGTTCCTCTTGTTTCTCTCTTGTGTTCATCTTGTTCTTGGGGATTCTCCCTCCAATTCGTGAAAGATCTTCACTTAGGGTTCCACCCTACAACATCTTGGTATCATAAGCCATGGTTTCTCACGAAATTGGAGCCCCCCTCTTTGTTTTCTAGCCTAATTTTGTGTGTTCTTCCTCAATTTCAAAAATTCCCCACCAAAAATAGCCCCAATTTTTTTGTGATTTGTTGGTTTGATGAGATTTTGTTGGATTTGATCCATGGATTTGCTTGGTTTCAAGTGGATCTAGCATTCCCCCATTAATCTCCACCTTTCCCTCCACGAAATCCACCAATTTCTTGCATTTTTCCACGAATTTCCGCCCAAATCCGACACTCCCGGGCACCCGGACCTCAAACCCTGGGCACCCGGACCCCCCCATGCACCCCCGCTGACCGCCCCGGGTGCCTGCACCCCAAACCACGGGCACCCGCACCCCCGGGCTGTTTGCCTCGGACCACCCCGGGTGCCCGCACCTTCCACCCCCGGGCACCCGCACCCCCCAGTTTCAGCCGCGTGCACTTTACCGTTTCGGCCATAACTTTCACTCCCGGAGTCCAATTTTCGCGTTCTTTAGCTCGTTGAGTAGCTATTGACATCCCCCATCCACCTAGATTGGTTCCGACATCATTTGACTCCATAAAAAATTTGGCATTTTGGCATCTATGCATAGGCCATCCACCATGTAAGACAATAAGTTTTGGGGAACCAGCACAACCCTCTAGGGGTGGCTTATCTCATTATATATAATGGTTGTGTTACAATATGTACCATATACGTACATAGGTACAGAAGCTATACATAGTCTAACACCCTCCCTCAATCTTAGCCACTTTCTAAAGAACTGAGAAGGGTAAGATTGCGCCTACAAGCCTCAAACTGTGGCAGCGGTAAAGGCTTAGTGAAGATGTCTGCAAGTTGATCCTTAGATGAGATAAACTTGATCTGGAGTTGCTTCTGTGATACACGTTCCCGTACAAAGTGATAGTCAACTTCAATGTGTTTCATTCGGGCATGAAATACTGGATTTGCAAAAAGGTATGTAGCACCGATGTTATCACACCAAAGAATAGGAGGCTGTGGTTGAGACAAACCCAACTCCTGAAGCAAAGACTGCACCCAAATAATCTCTGCAGTAGCATTAGCCACAGCCTTGTACTCAGCTTCAGTACTGCTACGTGACACAGTAGCCTGTTTCCGAGCACTCCAGGCGATCAAATTAGAGCCAAAGAATACTGCATAACCCCCCGTGGATCGCCTGTCATCTGGGCTACCAGCCCAATCTGCATCAGAGAAGGCCGAAAGGACCCGAGAGGAAGTCGGCCGAATATGCATACCAAATGTCAGGGTGAACTGAACATAACGAAGAATGCGTTTAACAGCAGCCCAATGAGTATCTATGGGAGCCTGAAGATACTGACAAACCCTGTTAACAGCATAAGAGATATCTGGTCTCGTGATCGTCAAGTACTGAAGTCCACCAACAATGCTCCTGTACTCTGTGGCATCCGCAGGAGACAAAAGCTCACCATCAACAGCTGTTATCTTGTCGGTAGACGACATGGGTGTGGTGGTCGGTTTGCACTTCAGCATGCCAGCTCTCTGTAACAACTCCAAGGAGTACTTCTTCTGCGTAAGGACAAGACCAGTAGCACGAGAAGTGACCTCAACTCCAAGAAAGTAGTGAAGCTTCCCAAGATCTTTGACCGCAAAATCAGCACCAAGAGAGCAGACAAGAGCATCAGCATCATACTGAGAAGAGCTGAAAAGGATAATATCATCGACATATACCAATAGATACATAGTGACTTCTGGCTTCTGTAGAAGAAATAACGAAGTGTCAGCAGTAGACGGCACAAACCCATGAGCACGAAGGGCAGAGGCAAGGCGAGCATGCCAGGCACGAGGAGCTTGCTTCAAACCATATAGTGCTTTGGAAAGACGACAGATATAGTCAGGACGATCAGGATCAGAGAAACCAGGCGGCTGTTTCATATAAACCTCTTCCTCCAAAAATCCATGTAGAAAAGCATTCTGCACATCAAGTTGACGAAGTGACCAACCACGAGAAACAACAATGGAGAGAAGAAGCCGAATAGTGGTAGGCTTGACGACAGGACTGAAGGTGTCCTCATAGTCAAGACCATGACGCTGCCGAAAACCGCGAGCAACAAGTCGCGCTTTGTAACGCTCAATAGATCCATCCGAATGCTTCTTCACTTTGAATACCCATTTTGAATCAATAACATTTACCCGTGGTGGTGGAGGAACGAGAGTCCATGTCTTGTTATGAAGAAGAGCATGAAACTCCTGCTCCATAGCCTCTCGCCAATGTGGAATGCGCAGGGCAGCCTGATATGAGCGAGGCTCAGAAGATGGATCCGCAACAGCAGCAGCCAAACAAGCAGCCAACCAAGCAACCGTACCATCCTTACGTTCCTTAGGTTTGAAAATGCCACTGCGACTGCGTGTATGTGGTCGGGACACAGGAACCACCGAGGTCGACGGAGCAGCCTGCAACGGGCTGGAGGACAGCGACGTTGACGAGTCAGCCGGTGACGAGGAGCCAGTCGCGGTAGCCTCGGACTCGGTTGGCGAAGAAGGCCGACCCACCGGCGAAACCGGCAGAGCAGACGAAGCAGCTGGCGACTCCGGCATCACAGACCGGGCCGATGGCCAGCTCGGCATAGTGGGCCGTGGCGCGGCCGGTGTCGCGGGCCGATCCGCTGATGAAGGCGACGTGAGGACCCGAGCCGCGGGCGAAGACGGCGTGACGGGCCGAGCCGCAGGCGAAGACGGCGTGACGGGCCGAGCCGCGGGCGACTCGGCGGCCGCTGGCGAAACGGACCGAGCAGTGGAGATGCTCGGCGCGACGGGCTCGTCGGGTGACCATGCATGGGCACGCGAATCGATGCCATGCAACATAGGGCGATCGACATGCCCACCAGAAGACGACGATGATGATGGTGGTCCTCCAACAGCTCCAAACGAGCTCCACGTCCGGTTCCTGCACCATGGTTAGGTAACAGCAAAGGAGAGTATGCAACATCATCAAATTGGTCAGAAGCAACAGAGGATGAATGCAGGGATGGTGGTTCGACAGTGGACACAGGAAGGTTGGCAAAGGGAAAAACATGCTCATCAAACACGACGTCCCGAGATATATAGACACGATTAGTGGGAACATGAAGACATTTGTAACCTTTATGAAGAGAGCTATAGCCAAGAAAAACACACTTCTTAGAACGAAACTCAAGCTTGCGCTTGTTATATGGAAGAAGATGCGGCCAGCAAGCACACCCAAATACCTTGAGAAAGGTATAATCAGGTTGTTCATTAAGGAGAACCTCAATGGGAGTCTTCATGTTTAAAACACGAGTAGGAGTACGGTTGATGAGAAAGCATGCAGTGGTGAAAGCATCACTCCAAAATCGAAACGGAACAGATGCATGGGCCAAAAGAGTAAGACCAGCTTCAACAATATGACGATGCTTACGTTCGACTGAACCATTCTGCTGATGTGTATGTGGACATGCTAAACGATGAGCTATCCCAAGCGACTGAAAGAAAGAGTTGAGGTTGCGATACTCGCCCCCCCAGTCTGACTGGACATGAACAATTTTGTGCTTGAGAAGACGTTCAACATGTTTTTGAAACTGAACAAAAATATCAAACACATCAGATTTGCGTTTAATAAGGTAAAGCTAGGTAAAGCGACTATAAGCATCAACGAAACTGATATAGTAATTATGACCACTGACAGAAGTCTGAGCAGGACCCCATACATCTGAAAACACAAGTTCTAAAGGATGTTTCACCTCACGACTGGACTCCGAAAAAGGAAGTTGATGACTCTTCCCCTGCTGACAAGCATCACACACTGCTACATCTTTACGACTAGACAAACTAGGAAGCTCATGACGACGCAAAATATGACAGACAATAGGTGTGGCCGGGTGACCAAGATGAGCATGCCACTGTGACGGAGAGACCCGAACTCCACTGAAAACACGAGCGACACCAGGATGCTCCAGACGGTAGAGGCCCTGGCACAACCGCCCACTAAGAAGAATGTCCCTCGTGCCCCGATCCTTAATAAAAAGATCAAAAGGGTGAAATTCACAAAGCACATTATTATCACGTGTGAGTTTAGGAACTGAAAGAAGATTACGGGTCACAGATGGAACTCGAAGAACATTGCGAAGCTGAAGACTCCTATTGGCATGTCTAGTGAGAAGAGATGCTTGACCAATATGAGAGATGTGCATACCTGCTCCATTGGTGGTGTGGATCTTGTCGGAGCCATGATAGGGTTCACGAGTGTGAAGCTTCCCCATCTCGCTGGTTAGATGCTCTGTCGCCCCAGAGTCCATGTACCAGTGTGGATCGATGGAGTAGGACTGAGTGTGTCCCTGTTGCTTCTGCGGCGCGGGACGATCAGCCATGGCGACCTGACGGGCATTGTTGCGTGTATCTTTGCCGTCATTGCCAAGACCAAGGAAGCTTCGCTGGAAGCGCTTATGACACTTGGAGGCCCAGTGCCCATCGCGGCCACAAAGCTGACACACACGTGGACCGCCAGCCCCCGGTAAGGTCGCAGTAGGTGGGGGGGCCGAGGCGGGCGAAGGTGGCAGCCCCAAGGGAGACCGGGGTGATGAAGAAGAGCGGCCACCCTTGGTGGCGGCGTTGGCCGAGAGGGAGCCAGTGCCCCTGGTGCGGCGAGTCTCGACCCGTTGCTCAGTGAGAAGGAGCCGAGAGAAAACCTCGTGTGCCAGCATGGGTGTCGAGTTGCCCCGCTCGTTGATGATCTCGACTAAGGCATCATACTCCTCATCAAGACCATTGACAATAAACGAGTTGAACTCGGAGTCGGTGAGGGGCTGTCCAATGGAGGCCAATGTGTCGGCGAGGCCCTTGACCTTGTTGTAGAACTCAGTGGCAGTGGAGTCAAGCTTCTGACACTCTCCAAGCTGACGACGGAGTGCAGAGACACGAGCCTGGGACTGCGCTGCAAAGGTGTGCTCAAGGATGGTCCAGGCCTCATGAGACGTCTTCGCGAAGACAACAAGGCCGGCAACTGTCGGCGAGAGCGACCCCTGGATGGAGGAGAGGTTCGCCTGGTCCTGCCCCGTCCAGACGCGATGGGCCGGATTGTAGACCGGACCGTGCACGCTGTCTACCAGCGCGGGTGGGCAGGGAAGCGATCCGTCGACGTAGCCTAGCAGGTAGTGACTCCCCAAGAGCGGGAGAACCTGCGCACGCCAGAAGATGTAGTTGTCGGCGGAGAGCTTGATGGTGATGAGATGACCGAAGTGAAACAGCGGCGGTGAAGACAATCCCATCGAGGAGGCTGCCTGGGGTGCAAACACCATGGAGGCAGCCGAAGGCACCGAAGCCGATGCGGGAGGAGGCGGGACCGCAGCCAGGGCGGGCGCCGCAAAGCTCGCGGCCGGTGCGGACGCCGCAAGGCCTGCGGCCGGGGCGGACGCCGCCAACCCCGCCAGCGGGGCAGTGTGATCCGCTTGCGGCAGGAGCGGCGGGACGACGCCTGCGGAGTCCGCAGCGGACGGCGGCGCCGCGGTGTGGACCACGAGGTCACGCCCAAGCGAGGGCGCCGGCGGCGTGGAGAAGACGGAGCCGATGCTCCTTGTCACGATCAGAGCCGGAACAGAGACGGCATCGAGCGGGAGGTTGAGCAGAGCCGCAAGAGAGGCCGGGAGGAAGCCCGCAGCAGTGGAACCGGTGGTGGCGGCGCTCGACATGGCGGCGGCGCGATCGGTGGCGCGGCGGCGGTGGTGAAGGCGGTGGCGGCTGCGGCGGCGGTGCGGGTATTAGGGTTTAGAAGCGGAAGCGATCGTAACCTAGCGTGATACCATGTAAGACAATAAGTTTTGGGGAACCAGCACAACCCTCTAGGGGTGGCTTATCTCATTATATATAATGGTTGTGTTACAATATGTACCATATACGTACATAGGTACAGAAGCTATACATAGTCTAACACACCATATCATCCGCAAAACCACCATAGCTTTCCGCAACCTAACCCATTTTCGATCCATATAGCATTTGTGGTTGCTTGAGTGGTGACTTGAGTCTCCTAAGGTGTTTCGGCTACTTAGGGACGGTTGCTTCATCATCAACCACCACCACCACTTCCGCATTGCTAACTCCAGAACCACCAACGCATTCCGCTACCACCATTTGACATTTGCCTTGGAGATTTTGAGTTTGCGGTTTTTACCATTTCCTAAGGTGTTTCGGCTACTTAGGGACGGGTCTACATCATCTTGGTATCTACATCAAGAACACCGCCACTCATCATCGCCGCGAGGTGGTCATCGACATCGACCACTTCACCAATTTGAGACCCTAACCGTAAGCAAGAACGATACCCTCTATATCATCTTGGTATTGTGGTATCCTATCATTGTACATTCTTGCCATTACATTGTTAACCCCTTAACCCATTTTGTGTCACTTGCCTATCGAGACTAGCTATTTGAGTATTGCCGGCAATGTTACTTGTGCACATTAATGATCCATACCTTCCATTGCATACATACCATATCATATTGGTATCATCTTGGTATCATCATATCATCCCTTGTGTCACAAGATCGTTCCCGCATATACAATTGCTATCTTGGTTTGTGCATTTTGCATAAGTGGCCATATAAAAAAAGCTTTTAAGCAAAAAGAAAAGAGAACAAAGAGCTTGTGAGCAAGAGCCATAAGATCATACCACATTGCACATAAGATTGTCATATCCGATCATCTTGGATCATCTTGAGAGGAACATCGGGAACATCATACACATAGCATATTTGGGATCGAAAGCTCATACATCTTGCATCTTATAGGTTGTGCACAAGTGTCGTATCCGCCTATTGAGCAATCGTGCTAGCATCTCTCTTGAGTTGTGCAACACGAGCGTTTTCCGTGGATTCCACATTTTGTGCTCATTCCTTGGTTGCACGACCCCATTTATCTATCCGTGTGTGTTTCCGTGTGCCACATATTGCTATTGGTCTACTTGTTTCGCCTGTGAATTTGTGAATCTTTTCCAACATTATTGACTCTTGCTAACATTTTGCATCAAATTTTTGTGCCACTATCCTCACTGAGATCCACCATAAGCTTTACTTGATAGGTGTGAGTGAACAAGTACGGTACCAATTCCACTATCCCTTCATCTCACATTGAGTGAAACGGGATATATCCTCAACTTTCGGAAAAGGTAACTTGGTATTGTTTATCTCATTTCCTACTCACCTCTACTCGAGTCTTGTGATGGATAGGCAAGGCATTTCATCCCCGGTCTTCCATGACAACGACGGCATGAACAACTACATCACCCAAATGCCCATCTTTGGACTACAACGAGCAACACGAGGCATTGAGCGACTCACCGCCGACATTCATCAACTTGAAGCACGGACAAGAGACTACCTCGACACCAAGTTGGCCGAACAAAGGGATCAAGTACGTGACATGTTGGCCAACTAAAAGTCTTCTTCCCCTTCGTCATCTTCAACGCAACGACGCTCAAGTGGCCAATCTTCGGAACGTCATCGAGCTCAATCAGTACAACACCATCAAGATGAAGATGCTCGCGATGCGTACACCTACAAGTCCCAAAAAGCTATGCATCAAGCTACGGCCAAACTTCATGAGCACAAGAGAAGACCGCGAGACAAGAACCACCAAGACGGAGCTACGACTACTACGACCACTTCGGCATCTTCGCCAAGTGTCATCAAGGCATCTTCACCTTTGGACTTATGGCATCTTCGCCTACCTCCGACGAGTATGCCTACTTCGGCCTTCCTCCACGGCAACAGTGACGAGATGATAGAGCATGGGATTTTCCCTTCGGTCATGGAGGAGAGCGATGATGTGCCATCTTCGGCCTTCATCCACGGTGATGACAACGAGATGATTGAGCATGGGATTTTCCCTTTGACCACGGCGACATTTGATGACTTGAGTGACTTGTGCCACCATATTGAGAGTGAGAGTGACTTCACCACTAGCCCCATATATGACGAGTTGCGCCAATTCCCATGTGAGGAGAGCCACCACCACCACCACTTGAGTGATTTGAGTGACTCCACCATATGTGACATTGAGTGCACCTACCTTGAGGGAGTGAGTGAGCCACCACCACATAGAGAGAGTGAGGTAGTTGATAGGGCATGTGAGGCCACTATGATTTCTGACGACTTAACCTCTACCTCTATTGTGTCTTCTCATTTGGTGCTAGGTCCCATATATGATGATGTGCCGATCCGCGACGACTTCGTCCTTCCTATGGACAAGACGATGGCCATGGTGGACTATGATGCACCCCCCACATGGTTCCATCACGATGATGAAGTTGACCACGCTTTGGTCTGTCCCACCTCACCTACACCACTTGAGTGGAATGAACAAGGTAAAATAGGTGAAGGTGATGCTCTAGTCCAACTAGTGGATATTCCGGACATTGATTGCTTGCATGATGTTGATCCACCTATTTCCATGCTTCATGCTAGTGCGATTTCCCCATGCGATGATTTGCCCATTTATGATGATTATGATGATTCTCATGTGGAGTCTATTAGTTGTGATGCCATGTTACATAGGATTTCTTGTGATAATTCTCTTGGTCACATCATGTTTGACAATCCTCTTGACTTGTCATATGCTATGCATGAGATCAAAAATATGTCATATTTGCAATCTCATCTTAGTGCCTATGCATATGCCATCAACATAAACCCAATTTGCACATATGGCATAGACGACAAGCCCTTGGTTATTGGCATTTGTTTTTCTTGTGATGATATTGGTATACTTCCTTTGCATCATTTATCTCACATGCCACGCCATGACCACCTAGCTTCGAATATGCATTGTTTTGGATGTTGTCAATATTCTCCATGTGATGTTTCCATTAATGATCATGAGGACACCCCCATAGTTTCCTCATACATTTTAGGAGATTTTGATTCATCCTATCCATTGCATGATCCCACTACTTGTGTGCACCATATGCTCCCCATGAATAAACATGCTATTGATGTGCCATATACTTCTATGCTAAATTTGCATCCCCATCATGTCATACACAATAACTATTCTTTCATGATGGATGACATGTTCTTATACCATGCATCAAATTTCTTCGAGTGATGCTTATCTTGTGCTAACTCACATGTGCACATACACATCATGATGGATGATGTGTACATTTACCACGCACACAATTTCTTTGGTTTGTGTCTCTTTTGTGTAGGTACCCATGAATACTTGTCAACCTCGCAATCCCATGAGTTGACAAAACGAGCTCTCAAGAGCAACGATGACTTGGAATTCCATGGAGTGTCTTTCCCACCACTCTCTTCGCGCAAGGACTTCGCGAATTTCTTCTACATGACCCTCACATGGTTATGGGTTATCATCCATTACATCTTATATGCCCATCTTGCCATGTTCACTTTGCATGATATGCTCATTCCTATGCCTTTGCCATGCATTTGTGACCCATGCTTTGCATTACACATGATGATTGATTCTACTACTTGTATGTGTATTTGCAAGCTTGGTGGAGATATTGCTTGTTATTGCCATGTTTGCTATGTGCTCCATTCCTATGATGATATCTTGCTTTGCAATCGTGCTTGTGATATGCCATGTGCATTGCCTATGCCTACTCTTTGCTCACATGTCGCATCTTCGCTCCACTAGTTTGCACGACTTGATTTCTATGCTTTCTCATGTTGCATCCACCTCTTGGATTACTTGCTCCTATCTTATGTTTGGTTGCAACATTATCATTACTTCACATATGCCATGTCCCATTGCTTGTCACATGATTGATTTGATTGCCTCACACATGATGAACAATTGTTATATCATTTGTGTTGAGTGCCACACTTTCTTCACTACACCATGTGCACATTATGATCGGATTGTCTTGCACTTGCATGTGCTTAGTCATATCATCTTCTTGGGTGTTGTGAATGATTCTTATGCATACCATAGACCATTTATCGAGCACTTTATGCATGCTTGCTATGATCTCGAGGTTGATGCTTGTTCTCTTCTCCATGTGCTCAATTTAGATGCTTACATTCCATGCCACACTTCTTTGTCAAACCATATGCTATGCTTGATGACAACACTTGTTGGGTGAATCACCTCTTGAATGCTTGGTTTTGCTTTAATGCCAACCACATTTTTTCCCAAGTGCTTGTTATCTTTGCTCCTTTTGAAGGAATTACAAGACGGTGCGACATTGGAGAGTGACCATTTCGAGCTTCAACATGATACGCGCTTGGTGGTTGTCCACTTTTACACGGCGACGCCATCTCTTTCCCATGGTGATGAAGATCACGATCCGTGGACGGATCTCTCCCAAGGGGGGGGGGAATGATGCGGAGCATCCCTCGCTCACCCCCATGGACTCTACTACAACTCATCAAGCACCTCGAGGACTGATGACAAGAGCACGTGCACGCACCGTCAAACCCGAGGTTAACTCATTCCGCTTCGAGTTTCATTTGGATTCACTTGAGAGTCGGATTCTACCTCATATAGAAACTCTATGCACTCGTAGGTACCAAGAACAAGACCGTGAAGAGGCGAGGACGGAGGCACAAGCACATGAAGAGAAGAAGGAGGGAGAAGAGAAAGGGAAGCGCGAAGCTACGAAGAAGAAGGGTGAAGAGGGAGAAGCCCTGAGCCTCCCGGGTGCCCGGCCAGGAAGGCCCCGGGTGCCCGGCTCCTTGCTGGCGCTGGCGGTGGCCGCCCGGGTGCCCGGCCCCGCTGCTGGGAGCAGCCCAGCCTGCCCGGGTGCCCGGGCCACCAACCCTGGGTGCCCGACCTCTCCCTCGCGCCAGCCCAGCCCACTCCAGGTGCCCGACCCCGCCGCCCCGGGTGCCCGGGCCACCTCCTGCGCCGGCCCAGCACGCCCCCGGTTGCCCGGCCGAAGCCGCCCAGCCCCCCTGCACCTACCCCGGGTGCCCGGGCCTGAGTCCCCCGGGTGCCTGCACCCCTCCGAGGCCTGCGTGCCTTTTGGGATTTTTGCCCTTGTATTCCCGCCTCCTCTCTTATTTCGTCCCTAAACTATATAAGGGCATCTCCTAGCTCATTTAGGGGACATCAAACTATTTGATAGACATTTGTGAGCTTTGCTCCATGGATCCACTCCTCTAGGAGATCAAGACCTCTTCTTGGAGTGACCAAACATCAAGACCTCCTCCTTGGGGAAGGATCCCCATCATAGGATCATCAAGCCCTCATCTCCTTCATAGGATTTGGGATGAACTCTACCATGTATCTTATTTCCCTTTGATTGTTCATGTACCTTGTGGATCTTGTGTGTTTGTTAGTCTAGTGGATGTGTGATTTGGACTTGTTCTTGAGTGTTCCTCTTGTTTCTCTCTTGGCTTCATCTTGTTCTTGGGGATTCTCCCTCCAATTCGTGAAAGATATTCACTTAGGGTTCCACCCTACAACACTAGTCCTATTTATAGAGGCCCTGGTCCTCTCCCCAAATATTGAGCGGGAAGGGATCCAACAACGACCAATTTGAAAGGGGAAAACTAGTACAAGATATCCCGACTAAAGGTGGTCTTCGCCTATCAAAGGCGCTGGTGGTGATGCCGTCTTGGGCTTCACGATGACCTCCGTCCTGCTTCCCTACTGGTCTTGGTCTTGTTGCACCAATATGGAAACCTTTACCTGATGCCTCGGTACTCCGCACCTGCGTTTCCCCTCTTAGCACCAAAGGGGAAACGAGGACACTACGCACGCTGGCGCCCGCCTGGCCTTGGTTGTCATGGCTTGCGTCACGAGAACCTCGCAAGGTACCCCTCGCCTTGATCTCTCTGCTCCCTCGCGAGCCTGCCTGGTGAGGCCGCTCCTGAGGAGGCCTTGTGTCGTCCACCCCGCGAGGCTTGGCCCCTCGCGAGGGTCTTGAGTGTTGGTTGATGAAGACCGGCCATACTGGGCCACTTGTGGAGCCACGCCGTGGGCCGCAGGCAGGCAAGTTTGGGGACCCCCGTTAACAGAACGCCGACAACATTAGCTTTCCAAACTTTTCACTAAAATGAGGGTTAGTTGAACCAAATATGATATCATCAACATAAATTTGGCACACAAATAATTCTCCATTAACCCTTTTAGTAAAGAGTGTAGAATCAATTTTACCAATTTCAAACCCTTTTTCAAGAAGAAACTTAGACAAGCATTTATACCGAGCTCTTGGAGCTTGCTTAAGAACATAAAGAGCTTTGTGAAGTTTATAGACATGGTCGGGTTTCTTAGGATTAACAAAGTTGGGAGGTTGTTTAACATAAATTTCCTCCTCAATTTCACCATTAAGAAAAGCACTTTTGATGTCCATTTGATATAAGGTAATGTCATGATGATTGGCATAAGCAAGTAAGATGTGAATGGACTCAAGTCTAGCAACGGGGGAATATGTCTCACCATAGTCCATACCTTCGAGTTGAGTGTAGCCTTGAGCAACAAGATGAGCCTTGTTGCGTACAACTTGTCCATCTTCATCTTGCTTATTCTGAAACACCCATTTGGTTCCAATGACATTGTGCTTCTCATCGGGCTTTTCAACCAACGTCCACACTTGGTTTCTCTCAAAGTTGTGTAGCTCTTCATGCATGGCATTTATCCAATCCGGATCTTCCAACGCTTCTTCAACCTTCATAGGTCAAATGCTAGAAATGAATGAGTAATGTTCACAAAAGTTAGCCAAACGAGTTTTAGAGCGATTAATTCTCCCGTTTTGAATGTCATCAAAGATTTGTTCGATGGGATGATCTCTTGAGACTCTTGCTCGAACTCATGAGAGCTTTTGTTTGGATCAGGGTGGAACATCCTCTTCATTGTCTTGTTCTTCCTCTTGTCTTTCTTCATTGTTGTTGGCGTTATTGTTCTCCCATGGAGGTGGAGAAGGAGGTCATCGAGGTTCATCTTGTTGTACATCCTTGTTCTCATCGTCTTGATGTGTCTGACTCGTGGATGCCTCCAAGTCAACTTGTGGTTCACCTTGGCATGAAGTTGAGGCTTCCACTTGGATGGATGAGGTACTCTCCTTCACCTCCATTGGGCGAATCTTGCCAATAGACAAGTCTTGGATTGCTTCTGAAGGATCTTTGTCACCTACATCAATTGGCAATTGCTCTACTTGCGAGCCGTTAGATTCATCAAACTTCACATCTACCGTCTCTTCAACATTTTGGTGAAATTGTTGTAGACATGGTAAGTGTGAGAGTTTGAGCCATAACTGAGTAGGAAACCTTCATGAGATTTAGGAGCAAATTTCGAACAACGATGCTTACCAAGAATGTAACACTTTGAGCCGAATACCCGAAAGTATCCAACTTGGGCTTTGTTATCGGTGGGAAGCTCGTATGCCATCTTGCCGAGTAGCTTGTGAAGATATAGACGATTTGTTGCATGACAAGTTGTCTCAACCACTTCCGCCCAAAAGTGTTTTGGCGTCTTGTACTCATCAAGCATCATTCTTGCCATTTTGATGAGTGTCCGGTTCTTCCTCTCAACAACTCCATTTTGTTGAGGTGTGTACGTAACCGAGAACTCATGTGAACTCCCTTCTTCATCAAGAAAGGTGTCCACATTGGCGTTCTTAAACTCCCTTCTGTTGTCGCTACGAACCTTCTTGATCTTCACTTTAAATTGATTTTGGGCCTTCCTAGCGAAGTTTTTGAAGATCTTCTGGACCTACGATTTATCATCAAGAAAGAACACCCACACAAATCTTGAAAAATCATCAACAATGACTAGTCCAAACGAGTTACCACCGAGACTCTTGTAGGCGTTGGGACCGAAAAGATCCATGTGAAGTAGCTCGAGCGGTCTCCTCGTGGTCATGATGTTCTTCACGGGCTGGCTTCCTCCAACCTGTTTTCCTGCTTGGCAAGCACTGTAAAGTCTATCCTTGTCAAATATGACATCTTTAACACCAAGGATATGATCACCTTTAATAAGTTTATCAAGGTTTCGCATGCCCACATGACCTAACCGTCTATGCCACAACCAGCCTTTAGAGGATTTAGCAATTAAGAAATTTCTAGGTTGAGCCTTTTTAGTGAAGTCAACAATGTATAGATCACCTCTACATATGGCGGTAAAGACCATTTTATGATTATCTCTTCGAAACACTTGGCAACCTACTTTAGTAAATAGGAATTGAATCCAAAGTTAGCTAGTCTAGATACAGAAAGTAGATTATAGCCAAGAGATTCAACGAGCATAACATTTTGTATGGAGCTGTCATGTGAGATGGCCACCTTACCTAGGCCAACCACCTTACCCTTTGAGTTATCACCAGAAGTGACATACTTTCGAGGGCCGTCGTTTTCAGCAAGCTCACGAAACATATATTTGTCTCCGATCATGTGATCGGTACATCCACTATCAAGGACCCATTCCTTTCCTCCAGCCATGTAGCCGCGAAGGTTAGCCATAAGACCAAAGTGTCTCATAGACTCTTCAAGATCAAGATCACTATCCTCATCCTCATCATAATATCCACGTTCAACATCATCTACCAAATGATCATTTCCTAGAGATAGTGATTCATTAGATATATGATTTTGACAATGTTCATCTCTATGAATTCTAATAGCTGCGGAAATGATATTACTAATAATTCCAACATCTCCTTTGGCACGCATAAGGTCACAAAGCTCAAATAAACAATCTCCAATCTTAGGATCATTGGGATTCATCTTATTTAAAGCAATAGACTTATGGAGAATCTCATCTAAGTTTTTCAAGGAATAGTCCGGAAATCGTTCTTCAAGAAATCTCCATATAGTATAAGCACAATCAAGAGTTGGCAAGTGACCAATCAAATTTCTAGGCAAACCTCTAGTGATAAGATTGATAGTTCTAAGATTGTGAATCATGTCAAGAGACTCATCATGGGTAGGATGCAAGGGATCAACAGGGGGTTCACACGGAGTAGTAATATACTTGTTCAAGTGATATTCATGAAAAATTCCAAGCATCTCATTTTTACACTAACTAAAGAACTCTCCATCAAGCATAGGCACTCTACGTCTAAGACTCCCCAACATAGACTCATCCATCTTCCTCCAATGGTGATTAAACCAAAGAAATGGAGACCAAAACTCTGATACCAATTGAAAGGATAGAGAAGAGGTGTCTAGAGGGGGGTGATTAGACCCTCAACAAATAAAGGTGGCATTTTTTAAGTTTTTCAAGTTGAGGTGGTAGGTTAACACAATTTCAAGAATTCACAATACAATTCAAGCAAGCATGCAAAGAGTATATGAGCAGCGGAAAGTAAAGCATGTAACTTGCAAGAAAGTAAAGGGATGGGATCGGAGTGTGCAAACGCAATTGGGGACACGGAGATTTTTTGCGTGGTTCCGATAGGTGGTGCTATTGTACATCCACGTTGATGGAGACTTCAACCCACGAAGGGTAACTGTTGCGCAAGTCCACGGAGGGCTCCACCCATGAAGGGTCCACGAAGAAGCAACCTTGTCTATCCCAACATGGCCATCGCCCACGAAGGACTTGCCTCACTTGGGTAGATCTTCACGAAGTAGGCGATCTCCTTGCCCTTACAAACTCCTTGGTTCAACTGCACAATCTTGACAGAGGCTCCCAAGTGACACCTAACCAATCTAGTAGACATCACTCTCCAAAAGGTAATACATGGTGTGTTGATGATGAACTCCTTGCTCTTGTGCTTCAAATGATATTTGATACGTCTCCATCGTATCTACTTTTCCAAACACTTTTGCCCTTGTTTTGAACTCTAACTTGTATGATTTGAATGGAACTAACCCGGACTGACGTTGTTTTCAGCAGAATTGCCATGGTGTTGTTTTATGTGCAGAAAATAAAGTTCTCGGAATGACCTGAAACTCCATGGAACACCTTAGAAAAAACAATAAAAAATCCTCACCAAAGATGAAGACCAGGGGGCCCACACCCTGCTCACGAGGGTGGGGGGCGCGCCCCCTACCTCGTGGGCCCCGTGGTGGCCCTCCGACGCCAACTCCAACTCCATATATTGGCTTTCGGGGAGAAAAAATCAGGGAGAAGAAATCATCGCGTTTTACGATACGGAGCCGCCGCCAAGCCCTAATCTCTCTCGGGAGGGCTGATCTGGAGTCCGTTTGGGGCTCTGGAGAGGGGGATTTGTCGCCGTCGTCATCATCAACCACCCTCCATCACCAATTTCATGATGCTCACCGCCGTCCGTGAGTAATTCCATCGTAGGCTTGCTGGACGGTGATGGGTTGGATGAGATTTATCATGTAATCGAGTTAGTTTTGTTAGGGTTTGATCCCTAGTATCCATTATGTTCTGAGATTGATGTTGCTATGACTTTGCTATGCTTAATGCTTGTCACTAGGGCCCGAGTGCCATGATTTCAGATCTGAACCTATTATGTTTTCATGAATATATGTGTGTTCTTGATCCTATATTGCAAGTCTATAGTCACCTATTGTGTGTTATGATCCGGCAACCCCGAAGTGACAATAATCGGGACCACTCCCGGTGATGACCATAGTTTGAGGAGTTCATGTATTCACTATGTGCTAATGCTTTGTTCTGGTTCTCTATTAAAAGGAGGCCTTAATATCCCTTAGTTTCCAATAGGACCCCTCTGCCACGGGAGGGTAGGACAAAAGATGTCATGCAAGTTCTTTTCCAGAAGCACGTATGACTATATACGGAATACATGCCTATATTACATTGATGAACTGGAGCTAGTTTTGTGTCACCCTATGTTATGACTATTACATGACGAACCACATCCGGCATAATTATCCATCACTAATCCGGTGCCTACGAGTTTTCCATATACTGGTTCTCGCTTATTTACTTTTCCGTTGCTACTGTTACAATCAGTACAAAATACCAAAAACATTACTTTTGCTGTCTTTACTTTTGTCACCGTTACCACCACTATCATATTACTTTGCTACTAAACAGTTTGCTGCAGATACTAAGTTTCCAGGTGTGGTTGAATTGACAACTCAGCTACTGGTACTTGAGAATATTCTTTGGCTCCCCTTGTGTCGAATCAACAAATTTGGGTTGAATACTCTACCCTCGAAAACTGTTGTGATCCCCTATACTTGTGGGTTATCAAGACCTTTTTCTGGCGCCGTTGCCGGGGAGCATAGCTCTATTCTTTGAGTCGCTTGGGATTTATATCTGCTGGACACTATGAAGAACTTGAAACATGATCGAACTACTATTTTGCCCTCAACTACGAGGGGAGGTAAGGAACTGCCATCTAGCCTTGCACTAGATTCTCCTTCTGTTATAAGTAAGCTTGTGACACCTAAACCTGCTACTGCTATTCATTATGATATGTCGCATGTTATTGATGATGCCACTTCTGCTATGCATGATACTTATGATGAGACTACTTCTATGCTTGATACTACTGTGCTTCTTGGTGAATTTCTTGATGAGAAAATTGCTAGGTCTAGAGAAAGAGAAATTATTGCCCTGAATACGATGACGATAGTGATGATGAAAATATGCCTTCTATTCCTGAGGGTTATCTTGATGCAGAATCTTCTGCAGCTATTTTTGCTTGCCAGGATAGATATGAACTTAAGAGGTTGCTAGTTAAATGGAGTAAAGAATCTTTTAGAGATAGAATGAGACCCGACCCTGCTTTTGCTACTTCACCTATTTGTGTTACTGATAAGGATTATTATGATTTTTCTGTTGATCATAAGCTTGGGGGAGGCTTCTCAAGTTACTTAATGCTTTGCATGATCATCCTCTTAAGAAACCTGAAATACTTGATATCTTTTATAATGGACTAACTGATGCTTCTAGAGATTACCTGGATAGTTGTGCTGGTTCTCTTTTCAGGGAAAGAACACCGGATGAAGCTGAAATTCTATTGAACAATATGTTGACAAATGAAAATAATTGGGCACCTCCTGAGCCACCTCCTGAGGCCGTTCCAGAGCCAATTACTGAGCCTATTCCTAAACCAACTCCGAAGAAGAGAGGTGTTCTATTTCTCAGTCCCGAAGATATGCAAGAGGCAAATAAATCTATGAAAGAAAAATGTATTAAGGCTGAAGATGTTAAGAATTTACCTCCTATTGAAGAAATACATGGTCTTAATTTACCACCTGTTGAAGAAGTATATGATCTTAATTACTTATTCACTGAAGAACCTCCCAATATCCCGACACAGGTAGTAAAGGTAAATTCTCTCTATAGATATGATAAAGCTGAAGTCCCTCCTTCTAAAATTGCTAGTCAGTGCTTGGATGAGTTTGATGACTTTATGTTTAAGCAAGATGACTTTAATGCTTATTTTGGTAGACAATTAAAACATAATACTTTTATGATTAAACGCTTGGGTGATTATATGGCTGATATTAGAGGTGAACTTAAACTTGTTAGCAAACATGCTTCTATGGTTACCACTCAAGTAGAACAAGTCCTTAAAGCTCAGAAAGAAGCGCTTGATGAAATGAATAGTAAGAAAAATGATTATGCTGTTAGAGTGGCCACTAGAACTGGTAGAATGACTCAGGAACCTTTGTATCCTGAAGGCCACCCTAAGAGAATCGAGCAAGATTCTCAGTTAAACAATATTGATGTACCTAGTTCTTCTAAAAGGAAGAAAAAGAAAAATGATAGGACTTTGCAAACTTCTAGTGAACCTATTGCTGAACCACCTGAGAATCCAAATGATATCTCTATTTCTGATGCTGAAACACAATCAGGTGATGAACATGAACCTAGTGATAATGTTAATGATGTTGTTCATGATGATGCTCAACCTAGTAATGATAATGATGTAGAAGTTGAACCTGCTGTTGATCTTGATAACCCACAATTAAAGAATCAACGTTATGATAAAAGAGACTTCGTTGCTAGGAAACATGGTAAAGAAAGAGAACCATGGGTTCAGAAACCCATGCCTTTTCCTCCGACACCATCCAAGAAAAAGGATGATGAGGATTTTGAGCGCTTTGCTGAAATGATTAGACCCATCTTTTTGCGTATGCGATTAACTGATGTGCTCAAAACAAATGCTTATGCTAAGTATATGAAGGATATCATTACTAATAAAAGAAAGACACCTGAAGCTGAAATTTCCACCATGCTTGCTAATTATACTTTTAAGGGTGGAATACCAAAGAAACTTGGAGATCCTGGAGTACCTACTATACCATGCTCCATTAAGAGAAATTATGTTAAAACTGCTTTATGTGATCTTGGAGCCGGTGTCAGTGTTATGCCTCTCTCTTTATATCGTAGACTTGACTTGAATAAGTTGACACCTACTGAAATATCTTTGCAAATGGCTGATAAATCAACTGCTATACCTGTCGGTATTTGTGAGGATGTGCCTGTTGTGGTTGCAAACGTTACTATTTTAACGGACTTTGTTATTCTTGATATTCCCGAGGATGATAGTATGTCTATTATTCTTGGAAGACCTTTCCTTAATACTGCAGGGGCTGTTATTGATTGCACCAAAGGCAATGTCACTTTTCATGTTAATGGCAATGAGCACACGGTACATTTTCTGAGGAAACAACCTCAAGTTTATAGTATCAACTCTATTGGAAAAATTCCATCGATTATATTTGGTGGTTTTGAATTTCCTCTCCCTACTGTCAAGAAAAAGTATGATATTCTTATTGTTGGGGATTTTCATATCCCCGTTAAGGTAACCTAGTGTCATTCGAAATTTCTCCGGTTCCGTGATTATTCGGAATGAGTTTGTTAACAAGACTTGATCAACCTTGTTAGTGGGTTCATTTTGATGATCACGAGATGGATGAAACTAGAAGCACAACCTTCTGTACCCTCTTTATATTTTCTGTTATTTAGTAGAAATAAAGTAAAATAGTATTTTTCTGTCTGTCTCCTGACTTATCCGTGCAATATAAAAATATCTCGAAAATAAAAGTCCTCAGAATACCATGCCAATTTAATATGATTTTTTCAGGATTATTTGAAGATTTACTGTGCAAAAATTACTACGGGGGGAGCTGCCACCTGGTCACGAGGGTGGAGGGCGCACCCTACCCCCTGGGCGCGCCCCCCTACCTCATGGGCCCACGGTGGCCCTCCTCCACTTATTCCTGCACCCATCTTCTTCCTTTGCCTCACACAAACACGAAAAACCAACTCAAGCACGAGTTCCAGCCCCCGTTGCTATGATTTTCGATCTCCTTGCTCAAAGCACCTCTCGCAAAACTGCTTGGGGAGATTGTTCCTTGGTATGTGACTCCTCCATTGGTCCAATTAGTTTTTGTTCTAGTGCTTTATTCATTGCAAATTTGTGCCGCATAGGTGACCATGTTCTTGAGCTTTCATGTCAAATTTATATGGTTCTAAGTAGTTCCAATGCTTTATATAGGCCCTACCACTTATGGGAGTTGTTGCTATCAATTTTATTGAAGTTGGTTCACTTTTATTTGAAGTTACTAAAAATTTCAGATTGTTTCAGAAATAATGAAGAAATTTTTGAGGGGCTCGTCGAGCCGAAGCTCTAAGGAAAAACAAAAGGAAGAAGAGCAGAAGCCCAAATTTAATTTGCCTCGCATCGCGGAGGTCCGGCCGTGTGAATGGCCTTCCGATGAATTCTTGAGGAGAGCTGGGATTTACGAGGATTTCTATTTATTGATTGAGAACGCCGGCCTCACCAACTTCCTCCATGACCAACGTCATCAGTATCTCTTACTTACAAATACTTTTGTGCAAAACTTCTACTTTTTCCCTAAGTAATCACCTCCAACAGTAGAGTTTCATTTATATGACGCTGTTAAAGAGATGACATTAGCTGAATTCTGCGAGGTTTGCAGAATACCCTTTGAGGGCACCTCAGATGAACCCCACCATAACGAAGTAGAAGCTTTTATTAACACTATCACTGTGGGAGAAACCAGGAAGGTTTCTGATGCAAGGATCACTAGCATACATTTTCCTGTTTTACGCTACTTTGCCTTTTTTGCTAGTCGTTGCTTGATTGGACGTGGGAACTGTGGGAACCTTAGTATTCCTGATATTATTATTTTGCTCCATGGTTTATATCGCAATAAATCTGTTAGTATGGATGGAATTGTTGCTAGACTGTTAAGTCTGAACCGTACTAAGGGCCCCATCTTTGGAGGCATTTATGCTTCACGCCTAGATGAACATTTTGAAATACCTTTTAGGCATGAGGAGAAAGAAGAAACAGTGCTGCCCCATGTTTATTTAGATTATAAGAGTATAATAGCGCATGACTTTCTTGTTAAGAGTCGCGAAGGGGAGCTCAAATACAAATTATACTTTGATAAACATCACCCTGAGACTATTACTCTGCCTGCTCCTTCTTTGTTTAACTTATCTGCAGGTCCTCACATTGTTCCGTGGTCGGCTGTTCAAGCCTATCGGAATCCTACACCAGCCCCGGAACCGGAGCCACAAGATGAGCCCCACGACTATCTGTTTATTCTTGGGATCCAGAGGAGGTTGCCAGCCAGTGACAGCTGGAGCCTTCTTTGTCGCAGTATGACCCCAGCTTCACCTACGGGTATCCGCCAGGCTATCCCTGGCAATAGACCAACTTAGGCCAAAAGCCTAAGCTTGGGGGAGTACGTATTTCCCACCGACATTACATTCATGTTCACACACACACACACACACACTCATTGCTAGATGTCGGTGCTCATACTCTTTCACTGTGATATCCATGCTAGTTTATTTTCTTTTTCCTGCTTTCTTCTTGTGTGTTTAATAAACTTTAGAAAAAACAAAAAAAATAGTAGTAGTTTATTTCTTTGCTGTAGTAATTAAAAATAAAACCCAAAAATATTTCCCGTTCTTCTTTTGCTTGTTGGGAGCTTTCCCGTGTAAATAGTTTTATTTTCTTTTCTTTCTTTTGGGTGTCGAGAAGAGTATATTGAAAATGCTTAGTGGCTCTTATACGCATGATTGTTTATTTAACTTAGAGCCCATATTACTTGTCTTCTCTCTTGAGTTGAATGCTTGCAGATTCCAGCTTAGTCCAATGCACGTGCACTCTTATTATTATACACACCGTTCGGTCGTGCAAGTGAAAGGCAATAAAGATGATATATGATGGACTTATTGGGATAAGAAAAGCTGGTATGAACTCGACCTCTCTTGTTTTTGTAAATATGATGATTCATCGTTCCTGAGTTAGCTATTATGAAGTAAACATATTTGCAATGACATTTAGAGATTATAGTTGCTTGTGCCATGCTTGATTAGCTATGAGTTATATTGGTTTACCTTGCGTGGCAACATGCTATTAGAATGATTATGATGTGGTATGATGGGATGGTATCCTCCTTTAAATGAATTGAGTGACTCGACTTGGCACATGTTCACACATGTAGTTGAATCAAATCAACATAGCCTTCATGATATTTATGTTCATGGTGGATTATATCCTACTCATGCTTGTATTCCGTGTAAATTAATTTTAATGCATGTTTACGACTGTTGTCGCTCTCTCAGTTGGTCGCTTCCCAGTCTTTTGCTAGCCTTCACCTGTACTAAGCGGGAATACTGTTTGTGCATCCAAACTCCTTAAACCCCAAAGTTGTTCCATATGAGTCCACTATACCTACCTATATGCGGTATTTACCTACCGTTCCAAGTAAATTTGTATGCGCCAAACTCTAAACCTTCAAATAAACATTCTATTTTGCATGCTCGAATAGCTCATATGTCAACTAGAGCTGCCCTTATCTTCCGTGTTAGGCGGGTTATTCTCAAGAGGAGTGGACTCCGCTCCTCATTCACGAGAAAATGGCTAGTCTTCGGGATGCCCAGTCCCATGCTTTATGCAAACTAAATCAAAATAATTAAAACAAAACTCCCCCTGGGACCTGTTGAATGTTGGAGGCACTCGTTGTTTCGAGCAAGCCATGGATTGATGCTTGTGGAGGAGGGGGAGTATAAACTTTACCATTCTATTTGGGAACCGCCTATAATTTGTTTAACATGGAAGATATCATCGTCTTTTAGTCGTTATGTTGACAATGAAAGTATGCCGCTCAAAATATAATTTATCTCTATTTCAAAACCAAGCTCTGGCACCTCTACAAATCCCTGCTTCCCTCCGCGAAGGTCCTATCTATTTACTTTTATGTTGAGTCATCACACTTCTTATTAAAAGCACCCGCTGGAGAGCACACTGTCGTTTGCATTCATTATAATTGGTTTATATTGGGTATGACTTGACTGGATCTCTTTTACCATGAATTACAATGTTTAGTCAGTCCTTGATCTTTAAAGGTGATCTGCATTTATGTTTTGCGGTCTCAGAAAGGGCTAGCGAGATACCATTTTGTTATATCATGTTATGATTATTTTGAGAAAGTGTTGTCATCCGAGTTTTATTATTATGGCTCGCTAGCTGATTATGCTATTGATATGAGTAATTGTGAGACCTACAGGTTATTGTGAGCATGGTTAGTTCATAATATTTGCTAAAACTTGAATGATGGCTTTTCATGTTTACAACAACAAGAGCAAACCGAGTTTGTAAAAGTTTTTCTTTTTCTCTTTCAGTTTGTCAACTGAATTGCTTGAGGACAAGCAAGGGTTTAAGCTTGGGGGAGTTGATACGTCTCCGTCGTATCTACTTTTCCAAACACTTTTGCCCTTGTTTTGAACTCTAACTTGTATGATTTGAATGGAACTAACCCAGACTGACGCTGTTTTCAGCAGAATTGCCATGGTGTTGTTTTATGTGCAGAAAATAAAAGTTCTTGGAATGACCTGAAACTCCACAGAACACCTTAGAAAGAACAATAAAAAATCCTCGCCAAAGATGAAGACCAGGGGGCCCACACCCTGCTCACGAGGGTGGTGGGCGCGCCCCTACCTCGTGGCCCCCCTGGTGGCCCTCCGACGCCAACTCCAACTCCATATATTGGCTTTCGGGGAGAAAAAATCAGGGAGAATAAATCATCGCGTTTTATGATATGGAGCCGCCGCCAAGCCCTAATCTCTCTCGAGAGGGCTGATCTGGAGTCCGTTGGGGCTCCGAAGAGGGGGATTCGTCACCGTCATCATCATCAACCATCCTCCATCACCAATTTCATGATGCTCGCCATCGTGCGTGAGTAATTCCATCGTAGGCTTGCTGGACGGTGATGGGTTGGATGAGATTTATCATGTAATCGAGTTAGTTTTGTTACGGTTTGATCCCTAGTATCCATTATGTTCTGAGATTGATGTTGCTATGACTTTGCTATGCTTAATGCTTGTCACTAGGGCCCGAGTGCCATGATTTCAGATCTGAACCTATTATGTTTTCATGAATATATGTGTGTTCTTGATCCTATCTTTCAAGTATATAGTCACCTACTATGTGTTATGATCCGGCAACCCCGAAGTGACAATAATCGGGACCACTCCCGGTGATGACCATAGTTTGAGGAGTTCATGTATTCACTATGTGCTAATGCTTTGTTCCGGTTCTCTATTAAAAGGAGGCCTTAATATCCCTTAGTTTCCAATAGGACCCCGCTGCCACGGGAGGGTAGGACAAAAGATGTCATGCAAGTTCTTTTCCATAAGCACGTATGACTATATACGGAATAGATGCCTACATTACATTGATGAACTGGAGCTAGTTCTCTGTCACCCTATGTTATGACTGTTACATGACGAACCACATTTGGCATAATTATCCATCACTAATCCGGTGCCTACGAGTTTTCCATATACTGGTTCTCACTTATCTAGTTTTCCGTTACTACTGTTACAATCACTACAAAATACCAAAAACATTACTTTTGCTGTCTTTACTTTTGTCACCGTTACCACCACTATCATATTACTTTGCTACTAAACACTTTGCTGCAGCTACTAAGTTTCCAGGTGTGGTTGAATTGACAACTCAGCTGCTAATACTTGAGAATATTCTTTGGCTCCCCTTGTGTCGAATCAACAAATTTGGGTTGAATACTCTACCCTCGAAAACTGTTGCGATCCCCTATACTTGTGGGTTATCAATAGTCTCCCCAACACTCAACTCTTTCTCACAGATTTGGCTATGGTGGAAAGATGATTTGAGTGGAAAGCAACTTGGGGAAGGCTAGAGATCAAGATTCTTGTGGTTGGAATGGAATGTCTTGGTCTCAACACATGAGTAGGTGGTTCTCTCTCAGAAAATGAATGGTGGAAGTGTAGGCACGTTCTAATGACTCTCCTCATGAATGAATAATGGGTGGAGGGGTATATATAGTCTCCACACAAAAATCTAGCGGTTACACGCAGATTCCCAAACTCGGTGAGACCGAATGGTGAAACTCGGTGAGACCGATTCAGGTCAAAATTTGAATGTTAGAGTTTTGGATGGGACCGACAAGGTCAACTTAGTGGGACTGAGTGCAAGGGTTAGGGTAAAACCTCAACTTGGTTTGACCGATTACACAAACTCACTGAGACCGATTTTGGTAATAAGCAAACAGAGAAATGGTCAAGCAAACTCGGTGGGACCGATCACCAAAACTCGGTAAGACCGATTTTAGTAATAGGTAACCAGAGAGTTTGCAAGCCCATCTCGGTGAGACCGAGATCCCATCGGTGAGACCAAACTGATTAGTGGCTATGTAAAATGAACTCGGTGGCGCCGGATAGATCAAGTCGGTGGGGCCGAGTTTGACTTTTAGGTTTAGGACATATGTGGATGTGAGAAAGTGGCTAAGGGTTTTGGTGCATATCACTAAGCACTTTGAGTAAGCAACTCATTAAACAACACCTCATCCCCTTTTAACAGTATTGGCTTTCCTATGGACTCAATGTGATCTTGGATCACTAAAATGAAAAATGTAGAGTCTTGAGCTTTTGCCAATATTTGTCCTTAGCATCTTGAAGGGGTTCCATGTCCTCTTGTCCATGCCACTCCACTGTTGAACTTATCTGAAATATACTAGGTACAAATATTAGTCCAACAAGAGATATGTTGACATTAATTACCAAAATCACCCAGGGAGCACTTGTGCTTTCACTCAGTCATTTGCTTGCAAGCTTATGATGTGTATTACTGAGATGGCCCAAAGATACCTCTCCGATACTCGGAGATACATGTAGAGCATCTTTATGATCACCCAGTTACATTGTGACGTTTGATAGCACACAAGGTATTCCTCCGATATCTGGGAGTTGCATAATCTCATAGTCGAAGGAATAAGTATTTGACATGAAGAAACCAATAGCAATAAACTGAACGATCATTATGCTAAGCTAATGGGTGGGTTTTGTCCATCACATCATCTCCTAATGATGTGATCCCATTATAGAATGACAACACATGTCCATGGTTAGGAAACCTTAACCATCTTTGATCAACGAGCTAGTCTAGTAGAGGCTTACTAGGGACACAGTATTTCTTTATGTATTCACACATGTATTTAAGTTTCCAATCAATACAATTCTAGCATGAATAATAAACCTTTATCATGAATAAGGAAATATAAAATAACAACTTTATTATTACCTCTAGGGCATATTTCCTACAAAATCTAGGTTCCCCGAGTCTATTTTCTCGTCATATATTTTTAGATCTATTTTGCTATTTGCTTTTATGTTTATTTGCCACTTTTATTTTTAGATCTATATTATCAAAAACCCAAGAATACCTCACTGAATTTTATTTGCTTTTATTTGCATATATCAATCTACTACAATTTCATCATGTCCACTTGACAATTTCTGGCATCGTTACCCGAAAGGGGTTGACAACCCCTTTAACACGTCGGGTTGCAAGTATTTGTTCTTTGTGTGCAGGTACCGTTTATGTTTTGTTGCGTGGTTCTCCTACTGGTTCGATAACCTTGGTCTCATCACTGAGGGAAATACCTACCATTGTTGTGTTGCATCATCCTTTCCTCTTTGGGGAAATACCAACGTAGTTCAAGCCGCATCAAAAGGAATTTCTGGCGCCGTTGCCGGGGAAGATCAAGTCAAGATAGTCTCCCAACAACACGCCAATTTCTGGCGCCGTTACCGGGGAGACATCATAAACATCTACCAGGTTCCTAATCACAAATCTCATCTCCTTGCAATTTACAATATTTTCCATTTGCCTCTAGTTTTCCTCTACCCCACTTCACAAAAATTTGCCATTTTATTCGCCCTCTTTTTCATTCATAGTTTTCTCGTCAGATCTATTTTTGTGTGCAATTTTGTTTGTCACTTTTTGTCACTATGGATAGTTCTTCCTCTATTGCGTGCACCCCTGAGAATGAGGTTCTTAATTTGAAACAAAGGGGAGGGGAGAATTTAAAAGATGCTTGGTATAGAATTTGCAACGCTTACAATAGATTTATTCATAACCAATCTGCCGTTGTTCTTCTTTGTTGTTTTTATGTAGGCATCACCACTTGGTATAGATTCATCCTTGATACGATTACCGGTGGAAATTTCTTGATGTGTCCCTCTCTTGATGCTTTTAATGCTATGATAAATTTAGTGGGATCACCACCTCTTTATGGTTAATGAAACAACTTTAACTCTCGAGCATGTTATGGAAAGGCTAGATGCTATTGAGAAGAAAATGCTTACCGAAGAACACATTGAGAACATGGATAAAAAGATGCATAATTTTGCTAGTAAAACTGGGTCAAAAGCGGGAGAAGTTCTTAAGTTGTTAAATGAAAAGGGGACCATAATTCATGAAGGAATTGAAGAAATCCCATCTCGGATCGATAAATTGGAAGAAATCTTTAGTAATCTAAGCACGGCTTTCGCTTCTGCTAAAGCAATTGAAAAAACTCGGTAAAATTAGCAAGATTACTCAAGTTACTAACAAGAGTGCAACTTCTAGTAATAATCATAAAGGAGACCTTAAGAAGATTAGTATTCACCCCAATTTTATTGAAGTGATAAGAGACCCTACCAGCAAGAATGAATTTCTCAAACTTGTTCCTAGAAGTATTGTTGTTGAAAATGTATATGCTAAATCCTTGAAGAATTCTAAGTGTTTGATTGAAGAGTTGGAAAACAAAGATGAAAACACTTAGATCTTTGCTTTATGCCTAGCTAGGGGCATAAAACGATAGCGCTTGTTAGGAGGCAACCCAATGAATATTTTTTTATCTTTTTCTTTCTGTTATTGAGTGTTTGCACAATTACGCCTCTGTTATGATTGTGTTTTGTGTTTTAGTTAGTGTTTGTGCCAAGCAAAGACTTTGGGATCATGTTGGGTGATAGTTTCTTTGATCTTGTTGAAAAACAAAAAATTTTGCCCTCAAAAAAATATTTTTTGTAAATCACGGAAACATGATTTTACACCGATTTTTTTACATAAGATTGATATACAAATTTCCCTCGTTGTCCTAATTTTTTAAAAAAAACATTGGAGTTACAGAAGTATACGAAGTTCCCTGATTACTACAGACTGTTCTGGTTTTGACAGATTCTGTTTAATTTGCATTGTGTGCTTATTTCGATGAATCTATGGTTTGTATTGGAGGGTATAAGCTATAGCAAAGTTTGGATACAATAGATATAATGCAAAATTAAAATATGAATGGTTTGCAATAGTACTTAGAGTAGTGATTTGCTTTGTTATACTAACAAATCTCATGAAGGCTTTGTTGAGTTTTGTGTGATTGAAGTTTTCAAGTTTTGGGTGAGATCACGATGGATGAAGGAATAAGGAGTAAGAATAGCCTAAGCTTGGGGATTCCCTATGGCATCCCAAGCTATTATTTGAAATAGAATCAAGCAACTAAGCTTGGGGATGCCCGAGTGGCATCCCCTCTTTCTTCTAACAACCATCGGTATTTTACTTGGAGCTATACTTTATTCGTCACATATCATGAGTTTTGCTTGGAGCATCTTGTATTATATGAGTCTTTGCTTGTTTTGCTTTTTATTTTGTGTCATCTATCCTTGCTGGACACACCTATTTGAGGGAGCCAAAATTATGACTTGTTAGAACTGCTCTCTATGCTTCACTTAAATCATTATGAGCTATGGAATTTATCTAGTGCTTCACTTATATCTTTTTGAGCATGGTTCGCTTTAGTATTTTTGAAGAAATGCTCTCATGCTTCACTTAGATTTAAAATTTTAAGAAATTCTCTCCTGCTTCACTTAAATTATTTTGAGAGAAGAATTTTTTATGCGCATGTTCTTCACTTAGATTTGTTTGAGCTATCAATAGCAACATATGAAATTAGTCCCAAAGTGATTGATATTCAAGAGGGATATAATAAAAACTTTCATGAGGATCATTGGACAAAATAAACTTGATTCTTTGCAATAGTTTTGCGATATGATGATAGTGATATGTGACTCATGTTAATGAGTAATTATGTTTTAGTAAGAATATTGGTGTTAAGGTTTGTGATTCCCTATGCAAGCATGAAAGTCAATAGTTATGAAATGAAATTACATCCTACTTGTGGTGCATTATTCGGTGCTAGTTACGCTTAATGCTCGCTTATGAGATTTTTCGTTTCTTTGTTGGATGCTTCTCAATCTTTTGCTAGCCTTCACTTGCACTAAGTATGATCACTATATGCGGTATTCTTTTGCCGTTCTAAGAAAATTTGTATGTGCCATCTCTAATTTTCAAAATAAATTTCTCTTTTGTGTGATCGTACCGCTCATGAAACGGTAGGGGATGGCTGATATTTTTCCATGCTAGATGTGTTATTCTAAAGATGAGTGTTTATTCACTTGTCATTGCACGAGAGTACGACAAAGGTATTAGGGATGCCCAGTCCCGAAATGAAAAATGAATATACTTTATGTTGTAAAATAATAAATTCCTTGGAAAGTGTTGGTATGGACGACACCCATGGATTTGGTTAGCCGTGGAATGTGAAAGTATGGTGGAAAAAGGAATAAACTTTATTTTTTGTTTGGGAACCGCCTATGATATATCTTGCATGGAAAGAATTGGGAACTACTGATCGTTTTTGTTGACAGGAAAAGCATGCCACCAAAAATGTTTTATCTCTATCTTTTCGCTTTGAGCTCTGGCAAGGGCCTTTCTATTTACTTTATGCAATTTTATTTTTATTTGAGTCTCCATCTTCTCTTATAAAGCATCAACTAAGGGGCACTATGATCGCACTTGAGCATTGGGTGTAGCTAATATGCGAGTGTGTTTCATGAATGGATCAATGATTGAGCATAATGGGCTAGGGATAACTTGTTGTAGTATTGATATTTTGAAACACATGGTTGCTTGTTGATATGCTTGAGTATTGAATTCTTCATGTCAAAACTAGACTACTGCTTTGAATCATATATAAGTCCAAATGTCCATGCTAGAAAGAAAAGAATATGTGATGAACATGTTAGGCAGCATTCCAGATCAAAAATTCTTTTTTTATCATTTACCTACCCGACGACGAGCAGGAATTAATCTTGGGGATGCTGATACGCCTCGAATGTATCTATAATTTTTTATTGTTCCATGCTGTTATATTATCATTCTTGGATGTTTTACAATCATTTTATAGCAACTTTATATCATTTTTTTGGACTAACCTATTGACATAGTGCCCAGTGCCAGTTGATGTTTTTTGCTTTTTTTACTTCGCAGAAAATCAATACCAAACGGAGTCCAAACACAAAAAACCTTTTTGGTGTTTTTTTTTGAACTAGAAGACACATGTTTGACCAAAGAAGTACCACAGGGGGGCTCCGAGGGGAGCACAACCCACCTGGGCGCGCCTGGGGGCCCAGGCGCACCCTGGTGCGTTGTGCCCACCTCGACCGCCTCCCGCACCGCTTCTTTGCTCTATAAATAACCCAATATTCCAGAAACCCTATGAGAGTCGATGAAAAACAATTCCAGGCGCCGCAAGTTCCAGAAACCACAGATCCAATCTAGACACCATCACAGAGGGGTTCATCATCCTCATTGGTGCCTCTCCGATGATGCGTGAGTAGTTCATTGTAGACCTACGGGTCCCTAGTTAGTAGCTAGATGGCTTCCTCACTCTCTTTTGATTCTGAATACAATGGTCTCTTGGAGATCTATTTGATGTAACTCTTTTTGCAGTGTGTTTGTTGGGATCCGATGAACTTTGACTTTATGATCAGATCTATGTTTTTATCCATGAAAGTTATTTGAGTCTTTTGATCTCTTATATGCATGATTACTTATAGCCTCATATTTCTTCTTCGGATCTTTGTTTTAGTTAGGCCAACTAGATCGATATTTCTTGCCATGGGAAGAGGTGCTTTGTGATGGGTTCGATCTTACGATGCTCAATCCCAGTGACAGAAGGGGAAATGACACGTATGTACCGTTGCTATTAATGATAACAAGATGGGGTATATTCCTACATGAATAGATCTTGTCTACATCATGTCATCGTTCTTATTGCATTACTCTATTATTCCATGAACTTAATACACTAGATGCATGCTGGATAGCGGTCGATGTGTGGAGTAATAGTAGTAGATGCAGGTAGGAGTCGGTCTACTAATCTTGGACGTGATGCCTATATAATGATCATTGCCTGGATATAGTCATAATTATTTGAAGTTCTATCAATTGCCCAACAGTAATTTTTTTACCCACCGTATGCTATTTTTCTCGAGAGAAGCCACTAGTGAAATCTACGGCCTCGGGTCTATTTTCTCATCATATATTTTCAGATCTATTTTGCTATTTGCCTTTTCATTTATTTGCCACTTTTATTTTCAGATCTATATTATCAAAAACTCAAAAATACCTTCCTGAATTTTATTTGCTTTTATTTGCATCTATCAATCTACTAGAATTTAATCATGTCCACTTGACAATTTCTGGCACCATTACCCGAAAAGGATTGACAACCCCTTTAACATGTCGGGTTGCAAGTATTTGTTCTTTGTGTGTAGGTACCATTTACATAGTATTGCGTGATTCTCCTACTAGTTCAATAACCTTGGTCTCATCATTGAGGGAAATACCTACCATTGTTGTGCTGCATCATCCCTTCCTCTTTGGGGGAAATAACGACGTAGTTCAAGCCGCATCACTCTTGCATAAAGGTAGGAAGTAAAAGTAAAAGATAGGCCCGCCGCAGTGGGAAGCAGAGGCTGTCATGCGCTTTTTATTTGGATGCACAAAATCTCAATGCAAAAGAATGTCACTTTATATTGCCGCTTGTGATAGAGAACTTTATTATGCAGTCCGTCACTTTTATTTCTTCCATATCACAAGTTCGTATAAAGCTTATTTTCCTCACAATAAAAGACAGTACATATTTAGAGAGCAATTTGTATTGCTTGCACCGATGACAACTTACTTGAAGGATCTTATTCAATCCATAGGTAGATATAGTGGACTCTCATGGCAAAACTGGGTTAAAGGTTTTTGGGTGCACAAGTAGTATCTCTACTTAGTGCGGATTTTTTGGCTAGCATAGGATGAGAAGCAAGCTCAACATGTTGGAGGATCCATGACAATATAACTTCTATTCAGATATAAGGGAACATAACACATTATGTTGTCTTCCTTGTCTAACATGAACTTATTAGATATAATATTTTAATGAGTGCTAACAATCATGAAAGATGTCCAAGATAGTGTATTTATATGTGAAACCTCTCTTTCTTTATTACTTCCTATTAATTGCAACAATGACCAATACTATGTTTGTCAACCCTCAACAAATTTCATGCATCATACTTCTTATATGGGAAGTCATCACTCTCCATAAGATTATTATATAATCTTTTTATTTCTTTTAATCATTTTCTTTTCCAAGATCAAAGCAAGAAAACAAAGCCCTCAAATCAATACTAATCTTTATTACATAACTCTCGCACTCAATTACAAAGATAGATCATGAAGCAAAAACTTAAAGATCGGATCATATTAAAGCTTTTATTCTACTAGATCACGATTTAACCAAAAGGATCAAACTAAGATAAACAATAAAAATAAAGATGTGATGTTGATATGATATCGGGACACCTCCCCAAAGCTTGGCACAAGCCAAGGGGAGTGCCCATACCCATTTACTCAAGTCTCCTTCTTCGGAGGTTGTGGTGATGAAGTTGATGATGTGGGAGACTTGTCCTCCGTCTTCCAAGGCATAGTCTCACCATCGTAGAAAGATGAACGAGTCTACGGAATCCTCAAATCTGTAGGCAAACTCATCCTCTTAAATCTGTATTCATATTCATAGTTTTGGTTTTGCAGGTCATACATCTGGGCTTGGAGGTGCTCAGTTTTCTCATGAAGCTTGAAGATGGCCTCTCCAATATTATTGTTGTCCAACTTGTGATAACGGGTGAATTCTGTGATCATGGAGTGGTTGGCATTGAGTCCGCGTTCCACCATCCATTGGCACTTGAAGACATCCTGCTCCACCGCTTCGAGCCTGTCCTCCATGCTTCCGGTCTTCTTTGGCCTTTGAACATCCCGGATGTGAAGCACCCCCTCACGCATCTCAATGGTTTGAGGGTGTTTCATCACCTCCGAAAGGTAGGGGTTGATGACTGTCGGTGTCAAAACCGGCGGATCTCGGGTAGGGGGTCCTGAACTGTGCGTCTAGGCGGATGGTAACAGGAGACAAGGGACACGATGTTTTACCCAGGTTCGGGCCCTCTCGATGGAGGTAAAACCCTACGTCCTGCTTGATTAATATTGATGATGTGTGTTACAAGAGTGGATCTACCACGAGATCAAGGAGGCTAAACCCTAGAAGCTAGCCTATGATATGATTGTTGTTCGTCCTATGGACTAAAGCCATCCGGTTTATATAGACACTGGAGAGGGCTAGGGTTACACAGAGTCGGTTACAATGGTAGGAAATCTACATATCCGTATCGCCAAGCTTGCCTTTCACGCCAAGGAAAGTCCCATCCGGACACGGGACGAAGTCTTCAATCTTGTATCTTCATAGTCTTGGAGTCCGGCCGATGATGATAGTTCGGCTATCCGGACACCCCCTAGTCCGGAACTCCCTCAGTAGCCCCTGAACCAGGCTTCAATGACGACGAGTCCAGGGCGCATGTTGTCTTCGGCATTGCAAGGCGGGTTCTTCCTCCGAATAATTTATAGAAGATTGTGAACACCAGGATAGTGTCCGGCTCTACAAAAATAAATTCCACGTACCACCGTAGAGAGAATAATATTACACAAGTTCAATCTGCTGACGTATTTTGTGGCATGACGTCGCACCATTACCAAGCCTTTACTCGAATTGTTTTTATTGTATCACCTCAGCGCATTTAGCGAGGCGGTTTCCTTGGCACGTCTTGTCGAAGCAGAGATCATGTTCCCCTTATTCCGGGATCCCCATCAATACGGACGTGGGTAACCCAACCGCGCCCGTTACCACGCCCCCTCCATCGAAGGCGGGTTCCAAACGGTCACGGGGATGGCTCTTGGTATTCTCCCTCTTTATAATGAGACCAAGGCCCGTTCTTTTCCTTCAATCCTCTATCGAATCCGCCCCTCGCCCCGAGTTCCAACACCCAAGGCTCCATATTCGGCTACCTTCGATCTTCGACAATGTCCGGCCCCGACCCACGAGGCCGGTGGATGTGACGGAAGAGGACGTGCTAAAGCTAAGAGACGCCAGGTACTTAACCTACGGGATTTCGCATAGGCTGCCTGCCCGAGGGCAAGTTATTCCTACTCCCGAGCGTGGCGAGAGCGTCATGTTCGTGTCTCACCTCCGTCGGGGTTTAGGCCTCCCGACGGATCCCTTTGTGAGTGGGCTCATGTTTTACTATGGGCTGGAATTCCATGACTTGGCTCCGGAGTCTATCCTCCACATCTCATCATTCATCGTCGTCTGCGAAGCCTTCCTCCGCACTACCCCCCACTTTGGCTTGTGGCTCAAAACCTTCAATGTGGAGCCGAAGGTGATTGAGGGGCGTCAGGCAGAGTGCGGAGGGGCGGTTATAAGCAAGAGGGCCGATGCTCCATGGCCCGAGGGCTCTTTTCAGGAGGAGCTTGGCTTGTGGCAACAAGAGTGGTTCTATATCACCGCTCCTAGGGGCAGCAGGCAAAGGCTGCCGCCCGTCTTCCGCTCGGGCCCTCCACAGCGGCTGACGTCATGGGTCAACAAGGGCGTGACTGGGGGCCGTCCAAGGACGTTCCCCTGTTGCAGGACCGGATTCGAGGCCTCCAAGAAAGGGAGATCAATCTGGCCGTAGTGGTACAGGTTATGTTGATCCGGCACCTGCTGCCCTGCAAACGTCGCCCCCTCCACTTGTGGGAATTTAATCCGGAGGGGTCACGAGCTCTTCAACACTTCATGGGTTTGACACCCGCGGAGATGTACAAACTGTTCTTCGGATCGCAAGAGATGCGTCCGGAATTGACCGAGGATGCTGGCCTAAGCTGCAATCGCCCGGATACTCAAGTAAGTAGCCTTGTGTCCGGACACATCGTCCATTCATTCAATGTGGGTTTGCCTTTTAACCAGCTATCCCTTGGGCAGGAGTGGATAGCACAAGAAAAACTGATACGATGTCCGGCCCCCCTCCCTGAGACCACGCAGGATCCCATGTTAATCAAGATGTTAGAGGTTGCACCTTCGGAGGAGGGCGAAGGAGGACACAAGGGATCTACCTCCTCAGCCACGAAGGCTTTTAGTAAGGGAGGAATCGAGAGTCCCTCCTTCCAGGGAGAGAGGAGGAGCGCTTCCGAAGACCTGGAGGCCAAGGCCTCAAAGCGGGACAGAAATCTGTACCGGAAGGTCTCGTGCCGGGAAGAGCCCCGGTCGAACTGTCTCCTCGGAGGAATCAACCCTGTAGCGAGCCGTAAGTAAAAAGGGGGGATTTTGTAATAGTGGACATCCCTGTTTAATTTCTAAGGGTAACCGAAGTTTTCACCTTGTAGTTCGGATCTCAGCCCATCTCAGCACAGCTCATCTTCGGGAGACCTTCGTCCGGAGATGATGGAGAGTGACACGCCTCCATCTGCAGCCCCATCGCGTGGGGCGGACGATCCTGAGATGTCGTCGCGGAGAGTCTCCCCGAGTCCGGCGGGGCCAGAGAGTTCGGCACCCATTGGAGTACGGCCAGTGGAGCTGCAAGATTTGCTTAAGAGGGCGTCCATCTCAGAAGATCACCACACATTAATGGGTATGGTGATTGAGAGGATCTCGTCCGCCGAAAGCGGGTTGTGTGAGGCTGTCGGAAGTTTGCTGACGGGATTTGAGGTACGCAAAAAATGACATACCTTTTGACATTTTTGCACATGAAGTGCGCCCTGTATAGATAGTAGCCCCTGAGACTTGGTATGCTGTCGAAAGTGACAGCGTGCCGAGGATCATAATCTCAGTTATAGATTGTCGCCTTTCCTATGCAGGTGGCGGAACGTTCGGTGGCCAGCCGGACTGATGGAGTTGCCGAACTGAAGAGGCAACTCGACGTTGCGGATGCGGACATCTCGCTGGTTAATAAAGACTTGATGAGTCACAAGGTATGTGGTTGCTCCGCGGTCGCCTAGTAAGGGAGCTGACGCCCATTCCTTACAATTTGTATGCTTGATGCAGATGCTGGTGCTGTTGTGGAAGACCTTCGAGCAGAACTTGCTCGGGCCAAGGAGCAAGCCAGAAAAAGCGAGGCGGCTGCCTCGAAGGGAGCGAAAGAGCTAGAAGCCGAGAAGGCTGCTCACTGCCGAAGCAGGGAGGAGGTGGCCGGAATGGCCACGAAATTAAAAGTTGCTACCGACCGCCTAGAGGTTCTTGAAGGAGAATGCTGAGCGGAGCAAGAGGACCTGAAGAAGGCCGACGCCGAAGCCAAGGATGCCCGTAGTGCGATGCGGGCTATGAAGGAGGAACTGCGTCAGGTTGGAGACATTGTGGTTGGAAAGCCCTTTATGCTGCGTAGGAAGTTCACGGATCCGAAGTATGCTCAGCTGGGCCGGTTGTACGGTGCGGAGGATCCTTATCTGGACTTGGCGGCGAGTGCGGCGGACGCAGTGGTGCACTTTCGAAGCCAGGAGGATCATGAAATGGAAGGGCTTTTCTGGTCTCAATTCCATAGTCCGGAGCGTCCACTATCGTTGAGTGATCGGCTGGTTGAGTGGGCTGAGCTGAGTAGATTGTCCAGACTAGCCATGACGGATGTGGTCGCTCATCTGTGGCCGAAAAGGCCCAAGCCGAAGAGTTATTTTGGCTTGTTGCAGCAACTCCTTGGGCGGTGCCGCATATTGGGGCGATGAAGCAGTCGACATGCATAGAAGGTGCACGGATGGCTCTCGCCCGTGGTAAGACATACTGGGCGGAGATGGATGCCACTGCTGTTGCATCCCGGGGTTCGGACAAAAGCCGATTCCCCACCGAGCACTATTTTGAGGAAGTCCCTGCAGGGCGCTCGTATAATAGAGTCGCAGTGCTCGAAAGATGTTATGTTTGAATGACATGTATGATTTCTGAGATCATGTTTATAATGCAATAACTTTTTATACTTGTGTGTTCAAGTATTGAACTATCTCCTGTGCGGCCGTATATGTATGAATAACCTGAAAGTTGCAGTCTTCGGCTTCAGCGCCCACGCACATGGTGCGGGGGTGTTTGCAAAAAAAAGAGCTTTTTCACACCTAATCCAACGTCTTGGTCCTTGTAGGGAGGTGATAGCATAGCAAACTAGGCAACCAGACTATAATGCTTTATTACTTTCACTTAGCCATAGGAGCTCGAATGTGGGGCTACTATATAGCCCCTAGCGGCACCGCTCCTCTCCGAACTTGGGGCGCGTATGTGCCTGACCGGGAAGCGGTCCTTCGTTAAAGCGGAGGAATTCTAAACATTCCAGTGGTCGATCGAGTGGTTGACCAGTCTCTCGCTATATCATGACAGTCAGTTTTCGGCTTTCTCTACTGAGGTGCTCGCCTGGCCGAACCGGGGCACAAGCGCAGTAGTTCTCCTGGTGCCACGTTAGCCGATGATACGGAACATAAGGCAGCAAAACACAGGAGCCGGGCAAACCCAACATTTTACCAAAGACATGATTCAGAGCTGATGCATATAAGGCCTAACTCGAGACGCCGAACACTCCCTGAGGTGTTCGGTATTTATGATACTGGGCAGAACGATGCCCTAAGCCCCTAGTGTCCAGGTTCAGGCGGGAACTTCTGACGCGGCCGATGCCAAAATGCCAGCCTCCTCCTCGGTTATGGTTTGAAACTGGGGGATGTGTATCAACAAGAGACAGTAAGAAAGGTTGACGCAGGGTCTTAATCTGAAAAGAATCCTTGCAACGGGTCCCTGCTGCACGTCTGCTCCTGTGTCTTTGTTGTGATGTATCCTGGACGGGTGTAGCACGTGCTTCATCTGTAAAAGAGAAGGACTTAGTTTCCAAGAAATATCGTGCAGAGGTTGTATAAAAATAGAATAAAAGGAAGAAAATTGAGCTTTATTGGCTCTCGTCATTTATACACGCAGCCCCTTATAAAGGGGATATGCGGCTGGGAAGCCCCTTGCCGGACTCGCCTAACCATGTCCGAGGTCTGAATGACCTGTTTTTAGGGGCTTTGACCCGCGAGGTCTGATTAGTGTGTGGCTGTCGAGGCAGTCTCACGTTCTCCGTGGTCGAGGAACACTCGGAGTTACTTTTTAATGAAATTATGCCACGTTGACCGGGCATTTTTAAGCGTAAAAAACGCGTAATGTGGTATTGCGTTAGGGCTGGCGAAAGCTGCGCGCCCCAGTAGTGCTTAAGGGCTACTGTTTGAATGGGGCGATGGGTAGTGAGCTTTTCGCGACGGAGGTTGTCGGATGAACCGAACACAACCTCTAGTGGTACAGAGCCTGTATAATTGGCTTAAAGGCCTGGCGTCACTCCTTTAAAGGAAGGGCTGCTATGGCGAATTTTGGTGTGGACTATCCCCATTCCGCGGCTGGTATCCTGGTATTGCAGGTGCCGCGCTGTCTTTTCGTGTTATCACATGAAGTGAGTTCACTGTTTTTACTTCTAGTGGGAAGGTCTTTTGTTTTCCAGAGTGCTGCTTTTGGGCTTCATCACTTTCGCTTGGTGTGTCGAGCCCCTTGTGTTCGGCATAAAGTCGGCCGGACTATTTGAAGACCCAACAATCTCTGTGGGTATGGTTTGCAGGCTTCCCGGGGGTACCATGTATTTGACATAGTCTGTCCAGAATCTTATTTAGGTTGGATAGCTCGTCACTGTTGTCCTTGAGGGGCAGTGTTTTGTTGTTCGACCGAGAGCTTTTGCATTTGGCGTTGACCGCCGTACTATTCAGGCCTTTTTCCTTATTTCGGCGCTGATCTTTTCTGCGTCGTGATTTCCCATTTGCATCCCTAACTTCGGATGTACTCGGGTCGCTGGTGCTGCACCTAGCCAGCCAGCTGTCTTCCCCTGCACAAAAGCGGGTCATGAGGCTTGTTAGTGCGGCCATTGTTCTTAGTTTTTCCTGGCCGAGGTGTCTGGCTAGCCATTCGTCTCAGACGTTGTGTTTAAAGGCTACTAAGGCTTCAGCGTCCGGACAGTCGACTATTTGGTTCTTTTTAGTGAGGAACCTGTTCCAGAATTTGCGTGCTAACTCTCCGGGCTGTTGAGTTATGTGACTTAAATCGTCTGCATCCGGAGGACGGACATAGGTCCCCTGAAAGTTTGCTCGAAACGCATCCTCAAGCTCTTCCCAGCTTCCAATGGTATTTTCTGGGAGGCTTTTAAGCCAATGCCGAGCTGGCCCTTTGAGCTTGAGGGGTAGGTATTTTATGGCATGGAGATCGTCTCCTCTGGCCATATGTATGTGTAGGATGTAATCCTCAATCCAGACTCCGGGGTCTGTTGTTCCTTCGTATGCTTTTATGTTTACGGGTTTGAATCCCGCTGGAAATCCATGATCCAGTACCTCGTCGGTGAAACATAGTGGGTGTGCGGCGCCCCTGTATTTGGGTGTGCCGTTGTCTTCAAATGCTTGGCGGGTTATGTTGCTTCCTAGAGTCTTCTTTTTTGGCCCATAAGTAGACCTGACTGGGTTGTCCTTTTTCCGATGATCTTTATGCCGATCGTGTGCGGGTTTGTGTGCGGCGCCCCTTGTTGCTCTTGGCCTGTCATATGGTCGTCTATCCGGCCAGGCGGCTTCTTTCTTTTTTTTACTGCGGGGGCTCTAAGGCCTCCTTGTCAAATTCGGGCAACAGCTTGCGCTTCGGATAGCTCTTTGTCTGGTGACTAGCGCCATATTTATCTGCGCTGTTGAGTACTTTGCTCCATCTCATTCTGAGTGCGTCCTGCGCTGTTTTGAGCTTCCGCTTTTGCTTCTTCAAACTTCTTGCAGTGGCGACGAGCCTTTTATGAAGATTCATTTGTTCTGGTGATGTGAGACCATCTTCGCCGGGCATGGGTTGCTTGTCCAGTTTATGTCCGGCTGGCTGCTTGTTGATATGTGCGTCGTCCACTGCCTCGCCCTGCTCTAGGGCCGGGTCCGTATGGGTGCCGTTTTTATCGATGCCGGTCTTCGGGAAGCGCCTGCGTCACCGCTTTGGTTGTTTGTTGGGGGAGTTGTCCTTCGCCACGCCCCGTTTTTCCTCATTATCGCTTCCTCTTGGTGTATCCACCATGTATACGTCATGAGTTGGGGTGGCTTTCCCGTGCCCGATAGGCGCTGGTTCTTGGTCGTCTCCGGCATCGTCGTCTATACCATTGATGTCTTCGGAGTCATAGTTTAGCATGTCGGTTAGATCGTCGACAGAGGCTACCAAGTGGGTGGTGGGTGGGCTTTGAATTTCTTCGTCGCCCGCATCCCAACCGTCCTGACCGCAGTCCGGCTAGGGCTCTCCTGATAACGAGAGATACTTTAGCGAACTCAAGATGTCGCCAAAAGGTGAGAGTTGAAAGATGTCCGCTGCGGTGAACTCTATGACCGGCGCCCAATCGGATTCGATCGGAGGGGGCGCGGGAGGTTCGAAGTCCGGCAAGGAGTCCGGCACCTCGGAGTCACGAGCTTTATGAGGGACAATATCAGTGTTCGGCTCTATCGCCGTAGAGGTTGCAGCCCCCGATGCGGTGTCTAGCCATCCGTCCCCGATCTGCGCAGCCGGCTCCGAATTGAAGATCGGAGCGGGTTCGAGTGCGGCCTCCAGGGTACTGTCCGGCTGCAGAGCTAAATCATGCTCGCCGTGACAGTGCGGCATGCTCTGCTGTGGCTCGACTCCATTGAGGATCAAGTCCCCGCGGATGTCAGCCGTGAAGTTCAAACTTCCAAATCTGACCTAACGGCCAGGGGCGTGGCTTTCGATCTGCTCCAGATGGCCAAACGAATTGGCCCGCAGTGCAAAGCCGCCGAATACGAAGATCTGTCCGGGGAGAAAGGTCTCACCCTGGACTACGTCATTGATGATGGTCGAAGAAGCCATCGAGCCTATCGATGACGACACAGAGGAACTCTCAATGAAAGCACCAATGTCGGTGTCAAAACCAGCGGATCTCGGGTAGGGGGTCCCGAACTGTGCGTCTAGGCGGATGGTAACAGGAGACAAGGGACACGATGTTTTACCCAGGTTCGGGCCCTCTCGATGGAGGTAAAACCCTACGTCCTGCTTGATTAATATTGATGATGTGTGTTACAAGAGTGGATCTACCACGAGATCAAGGAGGCTAAACCCTAGACGCTAGCCTATGGTATGATTGTTGTTCGTCCTATGGACTAAAGCCATCCGGTTTATATAGACACCGGAGAGGGCTAGGGTTACACAGAGTCGGTTACAATGGTAGGAAATCTACATATCCGTATCGCCAAGCTTGCCTTCCACGCCAAGGAAAGTCCCATCCGGACACGGGACGAAGTCTTAAATCTTGTATCTTCATAGTCTTGGAGTCCGGCCGATGATGATAGTTCGGCTATCTGGACACCCCCTAGTCCGAAACTCCCTCAATGACCTTCTCATAGAACTTATGTTGTAGGGTGAAACCCTAGAGGGGATCGTTTCACACTTGGAGGGGAAAAGGAGGAAGAACACTCAAGAACACAAGGAACAAAACACTCAAACAAACCCAAATATCACATCCACTAGCGTAGCATACTTGAGATCCACAAGATTACATGAACAATTCAAGGAAAATAGCACTAGGTAAGTTCTTCCCACTAGGTGAGGTCTTGATGATGATCTTCTCCAAGAGGAGGCCTTGACAATCCAAAGGATTCTTCCCTAGGTGGGGGCTTGATCTCCAAGAGGAGGGGATACAAGGAGCAAAGCTCAAAATGTTTTATCTAATACTTTGCTGACCTTCCAAATGAGCTAGGAGATGAGTATATAAAGTCTAGGGACGAAACTTGGAGAAAGAGGGGTACAAAGGACCAAAAAGTCCCTAAAACACGTGGCCACGAAAGAAGGCTCCGGGCACCCGGGGAGGAACCAGCCGGGCACCCGGACCGGTCAGAGGCCAGCGCCCAGGCGGGACCGGGCACCCGTTGGCGAAGGAGCCGGGCACAAGGCCTAGTCAGGGGCACCCGGGGTAGCTCCCAGCGGCTGGTGGGGCATGGGTCGGGCACCCGGGTCGAGCTGGGCGAGGCCCAAGTGGAGGGTCGGGCACCCGGGGCCGGCTGGGGCACAGCCCAGGCAGAGGCCGGGCACCCGGGGTCGAGGTGGCTGGGCACCTGGGGTGTCCAGGGGTTTGGGCCTCCCCATGTCTTTGAGTCCGGGCACCCGGGGTCCTTCCGTCCGGGCACCCGGGGTGTCCAGGAGCTTCTCCCCTTCAATCTTCTTGTTCTCCTCTCCTTTCCCTTGCTCCACGGATGCTCGAGTCTCCGTCTTCTCCTTCTCACGATCATCTTCTTGGTGCCTAAGAATGCATAGCACGTCTCTTTGAGGTAGAACCCAATTCTCATGTGGAACCGAAGGAAACTTGAAGAGGATAGAATTGACCTCGTTCTCGATGTTGCATGCGCGTGCTCTTGTCATTGGTCCCCTCGGTTCTTGCGGTGGTGATGGAGTGTCGGTGCGGGTAGTCGAGGGATGCTGCACATCAACTTGTCCTTGGGGGCACTTGGGGACATCATGGCGATCTAGATCTGTCAGAAAAATAGTTTGAAAGAAGAACAAAGGACATTGTCGTGATTCAGTGGTCAAAACCTTCGAGAGATTATATAATGATTTTTTACTGTGAAAAACAAGTAATCTGGGAGAAAATAGAGTCCGGATGGCACATGAGGTGGCCACAAGCTCGGGAGGCGCGCCCAGGGGGGTAGGGCACGTCCTAGGCTTATCGCGTGCTTGTGCGCTTTTCGGGTTACTTTTTATTTTCCTAATTTTTTAAATATTCCAAAATAGAGTAAAATTGCCTTTGTGGACCTTTTGGACTCAGTTTACTTGCTTTATCACATACCTATTCCTTTTCAGGGTTCTGGAGCATTCTGAAAAGTTTTCTTTATGCATTCCTCCGGTGTTATCGAATGAATAATGTTAGTCTAAAAATTTATTGGCAGACCTGAGATATAATGTTTGATTCTTCACCACCTTCAGGTTATTGCCTTCGGTGTTGTTGATATTGATGGCACCGGAACGATAGACTTATTCGATAACGTACGATCCTTCCCATTTAGAGAGAAGTTTTCCTGCAAAAAATCTTAAATGAGAATTGTATAGCAAGAGATGGTGCCTATATTAAATTCCCGCTTTTGTGTTCTTTTGTCATGCCATCTTTTGAATTTCTATTCAAACAATTTAGCATTTTCATAAGTTTAGGTTCCCCATTCATCAAGTGAGTTAATGTCAAATAACCTCTTTTCACCGACAAGTTTGAAATCATAGTTGAGCTCTTTAATTGCCCAATAAGCTTTATATTCTAGTTCAAGAGGTAGGTGACATGCTTTTCCATAAACCATTTTGTATGGAGACATAACCATAGGATTTTTATAAGCAGTTCTATAAGCCCATAATGCATCATCAAGTTTTCTAGACCAATTCTTCCAAGATCCATTAACAATATTTTGCAATATCAGTTTTATTTCCCTATTACTTAATTCTACTTGACCACTAGGGGTGATAAGGAGATGCAATTCTATGGTTAACATCATATTTAGCAAGCAATTTATGGAAAGCACCATGAATAAAATGTGAACCACCATCAGTCATTAAATATCTAGGGACTCCAAACCGCGGGAAAATAACTTTTTAAGCATTTTAATGGAAGTGTTATGATCAACACTACTAGTTGGAATAGCTTGTACCCACTTAGTAACATAATAAATATCAACCAAAATATGTGTACACCCTTTAGAGGAAGGAAAATGTCCCATATAATCAAATCCCCAAACATCAAATGGTTCAATAACAAATGAATAATTCATAGGCATTTCCTGACGTCTACTAATGCTACCAATTCTTTGACATTCATCACAAGACAAGACAAACTTACGAGCATCTTTGAAAAGATTAGGCCAATAAAAATCAGATTGCAATACCTTGTATGCAGTTCTGTCTCCAGCATGGTGTCCTCCATAAGGCTCGGAGTGACACTTCCGTAGGATTTGTTCCCGTTCATGCTCAGGTATACAACGTCTAATAATACCATCTACTCCTTCTTTATAAAAGTGTGGGTCATCCCAAAAGTAATGTCTTAAATCATAGAAAAACTTTTTCTTTTGTTCGTATATGAAACTAGGTGGTATGAATTTAGCAACAATATAATTAGCATAGTCAGCATACCAAGGAGTACTACGAGAAGCATTTATTAATTGTTCATCAGGAAAGCTATCATCAATAGGTACTGGGTCATCAAGAATATTTTCTAACCTAGACAAGTTGTCTGGCATGGGGTCTTCAGCTCCTTTCCTATCAATAATATGTAAATCAAATTCTTGTAGCAAGAGAACCCACCTAATGAGTCTAGGTTTAGCATCTTTCTTTTCCATAAGGTATTTAATAGCAGCATGATCAGTGTGAAAAATTACTTTCGTATCAACAATGTAAGATCTGAATTTATCACAAGCAATCGAACTGCTAAAAATTCTTTTTCAGTGGTACCATAGTTTCTTTAGGCACTATCTAGAGTTTTGCTAGCATAATGGATACCATTTAATTTCCTATCAACTCTTTGTCCTAGAACAACACAAACAACATAATCACTTGCATCACACATAATTTTGAAGGGTAGGTTCCAATCAAGTGGTTGAACAATATGTGCAGAGATTAAGGCTTTGTTAAGTATTTCAAAGGCTTCTATACAATCATCAACAAAAACAAATGGAACATCTTTTTGCAAAAGATTAGTAAGAGGCCTAGAAATTTTAGAGAAGTCTTTAATAAATCTCCTATAGAAACCAGCATAACCAAGGAAACTTCTTTCACCATTGATATCCTTAGGATATGGAATTTTCTCAATTGCACCAACTTTAGCTTTATCGACTTCAATATCTCGTTCGGAAATTTTATGCCCCAAGACAATAACTTTGTTCACCATAAAGTGGCATTTCTCCTAATTCAAGACAAGATTAGTTTCTTCACATCTCTGCAAAACTCGAGCAAGGTTGGTTAAGCAATCATCAAAAGAAGTTCCATAACCAGAAAAATCATCCATGAAGACCTCAACAATCTTTTCACAAAAGTTAGAGAATATAGCGGTCATACATCTTTAAAGGTAGCAGGTGCATTGCATAAACCAAAAGGCATATGTCTATAAGCAAAAGTATGAAAAGGGCATGGAAAAGTAGTTTTTTTAATCCTCTTGTGAGACAGGTACTTGGGAAAAACCAGAGTATCCATCTAGAAAACATAAATGTGTATGTTTTGATAGTTTTTCTAGCATTTGATCAATAAATGGTAGAGGATAATGATCTTTCCTAGTATCTTTGTTTAATTTTCTGAAATCAATTACCATTCTATAACCTATGATAATTCATTCTGGGATAAGTTCATTTTTATCATTAGGAACAACATTAATATCTCCCTTTTTAGGGACACAATGAACAAGACTTACCCATCTACTATCAGCTATAGGATATATTATACCTACTTCCAGTAGCTTTAATATTTCATTTCTTACCACTTCTTTCATCTTACGATTTAGCCGTCGCTGGTGATCAATAACTGGTTTAGCATCAGGTTCCATATTAATTTTGTGCCAACATAGAGTGGGACTAATGCCCTTAAGATCGTCAAGAGTATATCCAATAGCGGCACGGTGCTTCCTTAGAATTTTCAATAATATCTTTTCTTCATGTTCTGAAGGTTAGCATTAATAATAACAGGATATATCTTCATTTCATCAAGATAAGCATATTTCAATATGTCGGGTAATTGTTTAAGCTCAAACACGGGATCACTCTTGGGTGGAAGAGGATCTCCAAGAGTCTTAACAGGTAAATTGTGCTTCAAAACATGCATTTGTTTAAAGAATATCTCATCTATTTCGTTTCTTTCATTCATATGCATATCATTTTCATGGTCTAACAAATATTGTTCTAACGGATCAGTAGGAGGCACAACAATAGAAGCAAGACCAGTAATTTCATATTTACTAGGTAATTATTTATCACGAGGTTGTCTACGGAACTTGGAGAAATTAAACTCATGAGAAACATCACCAAAATTTACACTAACCGTTTCCTTAATACAATCAATTTTAGCATTAACCGTATTCAAGAAGGTCTACCAAATATAATGGGACAAAAATCATCTTGTGGGGAGCCAAGAACTAGAAAATCGGTAGGATATTTAACTTTCCCACACAAGACTTCAACATCTCTCACAATCCCAAGTGGTGTAATAGTATCTCTATTAGCAAGTTTAATAGTAACATCAATATCTTCTATCTCAGCAGGTGCAATTTCATTCATAATTTCTTGGTATAAGGTAAACGGGATAACACTCACACTAGCACCCAAATCACATAAGCGATGATAACAATGATCTCCTATTTTAATAGAGACAACATGCTTGCCAACAACATGTTTAGTTTTATCTTTAGTATCGGGTTTGATAATTCTAGTAGCTTCATCACAGAAGTAAATAACATGCCCATCAATGTCATCGACCAAGAGATCTTTAACCATAGCAACATGAGGTTCAATATTAATTTGTTAAGAGGGTGTAGGTGTTCTTGTATAACTTTTGCGAACCATAGTTGAAGCTTTAGCATGTTCTTTTATCCTAACAGGAAAATGTGGTTTCTCAATGTAAGTAGTAGGAATAACTGGATCAACATTATAGGTAGTAGTTTCTTCTCTAGCTTCAATGGGTTCTACTATTTTTATTTCAATGGGAGGATAATATTTAAACCACTTCTCCTTAGGGAGATCATCATGAGTAGCAAATGATTCACAGAAAGAAGCTACTATCTCAGATTCAAGTCCATATTTAGTGCTAAAATTATGAAAAGCATCGGTATCCATAAAGTTTTAACACAACCAAACTCAAGCTTGATACCTGACTCCTTAGCTTCGTTGCGCTCCAATCTTTAGAGCTGCGTTTAGTTCTTTCCAAAAGATCCCATCTGCATTCAATAGTCCACTTCATAAAAGAACCAGTACAAGAAGTGTCGAGCATGGATTGATCATTACGAGAAAGGCGAGCATAAATTTTTTGAATAACTATTTCTCATGGGAGCTCATGATTGGGGCATGAATATAACATTGACTTAAGCTTCCCAAGCTTGAGTGATACTTTCTCCTTCTCGAGGCCAAAAATTGTATATATAATTCCAATCGCGATGAACCAGATGCATAGGATAAAACTTCTGATGAAATTCCAATTTCACCGGTTCCAGTCCCAAGCTCCAATATAATCACATAGCCTATACTATGTCAATGCCCTTCCCTTCAAATATAAAGGGAAGACCCTCTTCTTGACTTCATCTCCGAGTAAACCTGCAAGCTTAAATAATCCACAAACTTCATCCACATAGATTAGATTCATATCATGATGTAATGTTTCCATCTCCTGCATATGGATTAGCTACCAGTTTCTCTATCATACCTGAAGGAATTTCATAATAAATATGTTTAGTAGGTGTAGTAGGTTGAGGGACAACTATTTGTGCTTATGGTCGAGGTGAAGATACACCGAACAAGCCCCCTTAAAGGATTATTTTCCATAGTGACAAGTCACAATAAATTTTAGCACATAATATAAATTTTTCCTTACCAAATTCCACTCACCAAAGGCGCTTCACTCCCCGGCAACAAGGCCAGAAAAGAGTCTTGATTACCCACAAGTATAGGGGATCAATCGTAGTCCTTTCAATAAGTAAGAATTGTTAACATGGCTACAAAATAATATGGTTGTGTTGGTAACACAGGGTAGTATTGTAGTAGTACATTACAATTCCGTATAGGGTCTATCTGCGTATGTGTGTGGTAGTAAAAGTTGGAACTCAAATGATACATTTTGCTCATTCTACTCATTTTCTCATTGCATGTTGTTTGGTAGTTGGGATACAAAGCATTCATGGGCTTATAGTAGAAACCAAAATTCCATATTAACGGAAACTGAAAGTTCCGTTTCCACGTGTGTTCCACCGGAAAACACCATTCCGTTTTTGTTTCCGTTTCCGCATAAAAAATTCCATTTCCGTTTCCATTTTGCAAATTTCCATTTCCATTTTCATATTTCCTCTTCATTTCCATTTTCCTCCGAAAAAGCGGAAACTTTCCGCTCCATTTTCATCCCTAGCGAAGGATAAGCCTGGAAGTACTCTTATATAAAGCAAAGCGCTCCCGAGGATACATGCACTACAAAAAAAGACACAGCTGTGACATTTTGGCCCGAACAATTTTTTTTGTCATGGTTATGACACTTCTATGATGATAATTGTGAAAAAACACGTATCATCATAGATGTGGTGGGCATCTACTTCTATGACAAAAAATCATGGCAAAAAATGGGCTTTTCATCCTGGGCAGGCCGGGGACGCACCTGCATGACATTCTTTGGGCCGTCGATGATGGAAAAAATCGTGGTAGAAGCAAGGGCGAAGAAAATTATGGGGAGTTTCCCGTTATGGCGGGTGGTCGGGGCCAAGCGATGCATGGAGGTTTGTGATACGTCCATTTTGCATCATGATTTTGTATCGATATTTATTGCATTATGGGCTACTATTTCATGTTATGTCACAATACTTATGGCTATTCTCTCTTATTTTACAAGGTTTACATGAAGTGAGAGAATGCCGGCAGCTGGGATTCTGGGCTGGAAAAGGAGCAAATATTGGACACCTATTTTGCACAGCTCCAAAAGTCCGAAACTCCACGAAAGTAATTTTTGGAATTAATGATAAATATTGAGAGGAAGAAGTACCAGAGGGGGCCCACACCCTGGCCACGAGGGTGGGGGCGCGCCCTACCCCCCTGGGCGCGCCCCCTGCCCTGTGTGCCACTTGGTAGCCCTCCGGTACCCATCTTCTGCTATATGAAGTCTTTTACCCTGAAAAAAATCATAAGCAAGCTTACGGGACGAAACTCCGCCGCCACGAGGCGGAACCTTGGCGGAACCAATCTAGGGCTCCGGTGGAGCTGTTCTGCCGAGGAAACTTCCCTACGAGAGGGGGAAATCATCATCATCATCATCACAAATCTAGGGCTCCGGTGGAGCTGTTCTGCTCTCATCGGGAGGGGGTCATTCTCCATCAACATCTTCACCAACACCATCTCCTCTCAAACCCTAGTTCATCTCTTGTATCAAATCTTTGTAGCAAAACCTCAGATTGGTACCTATGGGCTGCTAGTAGTGTTGATTACTCTTTGTAGTTGATGCTAGTTGGTTTATTTGGTGGAAGATCATATGCTCAGAACCTTAATGCATATTAATACCCCTATGATTATGAACATGAATATGCATTGTGAGTAGTTACGTTTGTTCCTGAGGACATGGGTGAAGTCTTGCTATTAGTAGTCATGTGAATTTAGTATTCGTTCGATATTTTGATGAGATGTATGTTGTCTCTCCTCTAGTGGTGTTATGTGAACATTGACTACATGATACTTCACCATTATTTGGGCCTAGTGGAAGGCATTGGGAAGTAATAAGTAGATGATGGGTTGCTAGAGTGACAGAATCTTAAACCCTAGTTTATAAGTTGCTTCGTAAGGGGCTAATTTGGATCCACATGTTTCATGCTATGGTTAGGTTTACCTTAATACTTCTTTTGTAGTTGCGGATGCTTGCAATAGGGGTTAATCATAAGTGGGATGCTTGTCCAAGAAAGGGCAGTACCCAAGCACCGGTCCACCCACATATCAAATTATCAAAGTAACGAACGCGAATCATATGAGCGTGATGAAAACTAGCTTGCCGATAATTCACATGTGTCCTCGGGAGCACTTTTCTCATTATAAGAACTTGTCCAGGCTTGTCCATTGCTACAAAAAGGATCGAGCCACCTTGCTGCACCTTATTTACTTTCATTGCTTGCTACCCTTTACAAATTATCTTATCATAAAACTATTTGTTACCTACAATTTCAGTGATTGCAGAGAATACCTTACTGAAAACTGCTTATCATTTCCTTCTGCTCCTCGTTGGGTTCAACACTCTTACTTATCGAAAGGACTACGATAGATCCCCTACACTTGTGGGTCATCAAGACTCTTTTCTGGTGCCGTTGTCGGGGAGTGAAGCGCTTTTGGTGAGTGGAACTTGGTAAGGAAACATTTATATAGTGTGCTGAAATTTACTGTCACTTGTTACTATGGAAACTAATCCTTTCAGGGGCTTGTTCGGGGTATCTTCACCCCGACCAGTGGAGCAGAGAGTTGATCCTCAACCTATTGAACCTACTGAAAATGTTTACTTTGAAATTCCTTCGGGTATGGTAGAGAAACTGCTAGCTAATCCCTTTGCAGGAGATGGAACATTGCATCCTGATTTACACCTGTCGGTGTCAAAACCGGCGGATCTCGGGTAGGAGGTCCCGATCTGTGCGTCTAAGGCTAATGGTAACAGGAGGCAAGGGACACGATGTTTTACCCAGGTTCGGGCCCTCTTGATGGAGGTAAAACCCTACTTCCTGCTTGATTGATATTGATGATATGAGTATTACAAGAGTTGATCTACCACAAGATCGTAGAGGCTAAACCCTAAAAGCTAGCCTATGATGATTATGATTCTGTCTCTAAGGACTAAACCCTCCGGTTTATATAGGCACCGGAGAGGGCTAGGGTTTACACAGAGTCGGTTACAAAGAAGGAAATCTATTATCCGGATCGCCAAGCTTGTCTTCCACGCAAAGGAGAGTCCCATCCGGACACGGGACGAAGTCTTGAGTCTTGTATCTTCACGGTCCAACAGTACGGCCAAAGTATATAGTCCGGCTGTCCGGATACCCCCTAATCCAGGACTCCCTCAGTAGCCCCTAAACCAGGCTTCAATGACAATGAGTCCGGCGCGCAGTTTGTCTTCGACATTGCAAGGCGGGTTCCATCTCCGAATACTCCAAAGTAATTATCGAACACTCAAATCATGTCCAGATCTGCAAGATGATCTTCACATACCATCATAGAGAGAATGATATTCCATAAATGTAATCCGCTGAAAACTTTAGGCAACGTGACATGACACTACGGTCGGGTCATTATTCGAACCATTTTCCCACAACCAGCCACAGGGCATACTGCGAGGCGGTTTCCTCGGCACATCTTGTCGAAGCAGAGATCATGTCCCCTTATCACGGGATTCCCATCAATACGGGTATGGGTAACCCAACTGCGCCATCAATCGTGGCGCTTGGGAAATAAGCGATCCTCAACGGGCAAGTGGGGAGGCACACCGTTCTTGTCGCCTCTATAAAGGGATAAGGATTCACCATTTTCACCCACGCCTTCTTCCTCCTTCGCTTATCCATTCTTGCCCCTCGAGCTCCAGCGCCCTAGTTCACACCTCCTCTGTACATCCAAACATGTCCGGAGCAGGAGGCAAGTGGGTGGCCTCCACCGTCAAGGAGGGGCACATTACAAAGCTCCGGGCGGCCGGATACTTGGCTGCAGATATCGTGCACCGGCTGCCGGACGCAGGGTAGATCATTCTGACTTTGGGACCCCACGAGAGGGTCGTGTTCCTCGCCCATTTCGTTCGTGCACTGGGATTTCCACTTCATCCCTTCGTCCGCGGGCTCATGTTTTACTATGGGCTATACTTCCACGATCTAGCCCCAAAGTTCGTCCTCAACATCTCGGCATTTATCGTCGTGTGCGAGGCCTTCCTCCGCATCAAGCCTCACTTCGGCTTGTGGTTATGAATCTTCTGCGTGAAGCCGAAGATCATGAGCGGCCAGCAAGCAGAGTGCAGAGGTGCCATGGTGGGCAGGATGCCCAATGTTACCTGGCTCGACGGCTCCTTCGCGGAGACCATGAAATGGTGGCAATCGGGGTGGTCCTACATCACCGAGCCACGCGACGACAACTGGGTAGCGGCCCCCGAATTCTGTTCCGGAATTCCCATGCGGCTCACCTCTTGGGAAAAGAAGGGCCTGGCCTGGGGTGAGACTGCGGAGCTGACCGGACTTCAGAATTGCATCAAGAATATGATGGACAAGAAAATCAAGCTTGTCAACGTAGTCCAGGTCATGCTTGTCCGCCGGATTCTTCCGTGCGAAAGACAGGCATTTAATCTGTGGGAGTTCATCCCGGCCGAACACCAGACACTTCGAGAGCTCTACGGCACGACACACAAGGACGCATGGAAGGCGCTATTCAAGTCCTCCGAAATACCTCCTCCCACATCTGAGGACCGCGGACTTCACGCCACATGGCTCCCCCGTCCTGTGAGTTTTCTGACTATCACAAGATGTAGTTTTTTCCAGCGTACTCATGGGAGGATCTTAAGTCATCGTGTATATTTAATCAGGAGTATGTGGTGATGGCGGAGCGGATTGACTGTCCGGCTCCACTGCCAGAGGGTCCAGCAGATGCTCTCATGACGAGGATGCTAGTCCCGACGCCCTACAAGGCGCCAGAAAAGAAGGCCGAAAAGAAGGCCTCGGGGACCAGGAAGGGTCTTCGGCATAAGGTCATACTGGACGCCTCGTCCGAAGACGACGATGCACACTCCTCCCCTGAAGGGGAGGAGGAAAAGGAAGGGGCCGCTCCGCCTGAGGAGGCTGAAGGGCCTAAGAGGGCGACCCAGGGGACCAGGAAGGGTCCCCGGCGCAAGGCCGTCATAGACTCGTCGTCTGAAGACGACGAGACAGATTCCTCCTGCAGAGGCGGGGGGAAACACGAGGAAACTCCGCCTCCCTGCGCTTGGGAGGAGAAGAAAAGGAAGGCCGCCCCAGAGGGGGAGGCTAGGACGCCCAAGAAGGGAAAGGCGTCCCTTCCGGATTACTCCACCATGAACGCCTACAGGGAGGAGGAGTGGCTACCCAGGGGGAAGCCCCTGGTAAGATAGTAAGTATCCACACTCTGTTGTACTTTAGTGCGACTTCACTTCATAGTCTGTTATAACGCCGAACACGTATATGCAGTCCGGCCAGGGTCCATCTCGAGGTATCCTCTTCGGATGGGTCCTTGAGCAATTCGGCGATGAACTCGCTCCCAACAGCCACTACCCCTCGGCCTGCGGATGACACGGAGGTGTTGTCCCAAAGTCTCCCAGAGCAGGGGGAGGCGACTCTGGAGATGCCCCAAGGGGAAATTGCAGACGCCGGGTGCACGGGGCGTAAGATCCCCATGGATTGTGCCGACGGGAGCCGCAGAACGCCGGGCTCCCAGCCGGACACTATACCGGAACCCCCAAAGGTTCTGGATTTGGGCAGGCAGCCCCTCGCCAAGGAGGGCGAGCCGTCTGTGCCGATAACTTCTGTTACGCCAGAGGCGTCGGATAGTCTGCTGGAAGCGCTTCACGGTGCTTCCATGGATGAAGAGCACTGTACTCTTATGAGTGTGGTGGTTCAGAGGGTTCGGTCCGCCAAAAGCGGATTGACTGAAGCCTGCACCAACCTTCTAACAGGCTTTGAGGTAAGTAATTAAAAGTTTGGGAAATTATCACCCGATAGACAGTAGCCCCTGATACTCTGTTTGGTGTTTAGAAAGAAAAGCCAAACGGAGGGTCAACCGCAGGAGTCTAATAGTAGGTGTCTACGTGAATAAGCAGGCGGTGCTGCTTGCCGCTGCTGCCCGCACAGCGGAGGTCGCCGGACTCAAACGGGACCTGGAGCAGGCCCAAGGAGAGCTCAGCCTCACGAAGAGGCAGCTCGAAGAGAACAAAGGTATAGCGATACTTCGTTCCCATACCATAAAGAATAGACAAAATTGGTGATGCTAACGAAGAAGCGTCATGATTGTGTAATAGGGGCCACGACCGAAGTGGCGTCCCTGAAGAAAGCACTATCCGAGACCGAAAACAAGGCGGCCTCGGAGCGCATTGAGTGTGAAAAGCAAAATGCTAGGGTGGGCGAGGTACAGCAAGAGGTCCAGGAGCTCGACAAGAAGTTCGAGTCCTTGGAGCGTGACTTCAAGACAAAGGAGTCTGAACTTGCGAAGGCCCTATTGAGCCTGAAAGACGCTAAGGCCGAAGCCGAAAAGGCCCAGCAGGAAATCTAGGCGGCCAAGAAGATAGCGGCGAGTAAGACATTCTTTATGCAAAGCAAGCATGTGGAGGAGACTTTTCTTTTACTTACCCGAATTCGGAGCTCTCCAGGGGCATTCGCAGATCTGCCACACAACGTATCAGATGCTGCGGAGTTCTACCGTGCTAAGGAGGGGAGCTCAACGGAGAAGCTGTTCTAGTCCCAGTATGCTGGAGCCAAACACCTGATGCCTCTGAGTGACCAATTGAAGCAATTGGTTGAACTCCACAGGGCGGCCAAAGTGGCTATGAAAGATTTCATAGTCCGGATGTGGCCTGGTGAGCCCCTGCCCGCCAGCTACTTCGTCCTGATAAAGTGGATGGTAAATGCCTGTCCCTGGCTTGAAGTGATCAAGCGATCTGTTTGCATTGAGGGTGCCCGCAGAGCCTTTGCCCGTGCGAAGGTGCATTGGGGCAAGCTGGATGCGGAGAAGCTGGTGAAGGATGGACCGCTGGAAGGCAAGGCGCATCGATGTCCCGAAAAATATTATGATGGCGTTATGAAAGGCGCTCGTCTCGTGGCGTGAATGTACTTCTGTCGTTGTTGTAATATAAAGACGAAGTTATTTGCGCTATATAGCACTTTTTTGATTTAAAATATTACCTTCTGTGCGGCTGTTCATAAAATTTTGAAAGTAGGCCACTCGTCGGCTTCTGCCCCAAAATTACTAGTACTAGGGTGTTTGTGGAAAAAACCCAGACACTCTTTATCCAAATTTTTGGTCCCTGAAGGAGGTGTTTGGTGCAGCGAACAAGGCAATCGGACTATGCGGCTTTATAACTTTCACTTAGCCATAGAAGTCTACAATTTTAAATTTCGGTGAAGCCCCTAGAATTCGGAAAGCCGAATTGGGGCGATATATACGCCTAAATCGGACGAGGCCGATTCCTCTCCTAAAGCGGAAAAAATCTTTAAGGATTTTAAGACCTCTTGAACAGCGACCAGTTCTCGCCGCACCATGCCGGTCAGTTTTTGGCTTTCTCTAGTGAGGTGCTTGTCCGGAAGAACCGGGGCACAATCGCAGTAGTTCTCCCTATGCTACCTTAGCCGATATAACGGAATGTAAGGTTCCAAAACAAGGGGGCCGGGCAAACCCAACTATTGACCCAAGACATGATTCGGAGCTGATGCATATAATGCTATAAGTTCGGGGTGCCGCACTATTGAAAGTGTTTGGGCTTGTCTTGCCGTAATATGGGGCGCCATAAGAAGCCCCTGGCAAACTGAATGTACCAAGGTGTACGGATGCAATATTAGATAAACATTTATAGGAAAAACATGCAAATAGGAATAATAAGCTGACACTATATATTATCTCCCATTGATGATAATACGTCCAAGCGTATGTTTACAATGAATGCGTTAAGCAGAGGTAAATAGGACTATTTAACATGTCCTATCCAAGGGCGGGCCGCATGTAGGTATATAAAAGAGGTATAACGATCGTGAACAGATTCCACCTCGGTATTCCCTTTGTGCAAAAAGCCTTTTGCCTCCTTGGTTTTCTCTACTATGCAAGTCCGATAATCCGGCTCTTCTGAAGAGGCTGCCCGAAAGCAGTGTCCTGAAAGATTAAGGGGGTTATTAAAGTATGTTGCGGCTGTACCGCAATGTTGACTGAGTCATTCTTGCGCCTCCGCCTATGCCTATGGTATTTTGAGTGCGTAATTGTGTACGCGTGGCACGAATGTTGCCTTGATGGGGCTGGAGCGGAGGCCGGACTGCTAGTCGCGCTCTTGGCATGCCTGGCGATCCTGTTGCGGGGTACTCCGGACTCGCTTGACGGTGTTCGGGGTTGTTGTAGCCGGATCGGTGGTTTGCCGGAGAAGGCTGCATTGTACTTCTGCCGCGAGGGCTACAGTATGCTCTTCTGTACGAAGAGAGCGGTCCATGTTTTCCTTGACTGTTATGACCCCGCGAGGTCCTGGCATCTTGAGCTTGAGGTATGCGTAGTGTGGTACCGCATTGAATCGAGCGAATGCGGTTCATCCAAGCAGTGTGTGATAACCACTACGGAAAGGGACGATATCGAAGATTAACTCCTCGCTTCGGAAGTTATCCGGAGATCCGAAGACCACTTCCAATGTTATGGAGCCCATGCAACGGGCCTCTACTCCTGGAATTACACCTTTGAAGGTGGTTTTGGTGGGTGAGGGAGTCCTGGACTAGGGGGTGTCCGGATAGCCGAACTATTATCATCGGCCGGACTCCAAGACTATGAAGATACAAGATTGAAGACTTCGTCCCGTGTCCGGATGGGACTTTCCTTGGCGTGGAAGGCAAGCTTGGCGATACGGATATGTAGATCTCCTACCATTGTAACCGACTCTGTGTAACCCTAGCCCTCTCCGGTGTCTATATAAACTGGATGGCTTTAGTCCATAGGACGAACAACAATCATACCATAGGCTAGCTTCTAGGGTTTAGCCTCCTTGATCTCGTGGTAGATCCACTCTTGTAACACACATCATCAATATTAATCAAGCAGGACGTAGGGTTTTACCTCCATCAAGAGGGCCCAAACCTGGGTAAAACATCGTGTCCCTTGTCTCCTGTTACCATCCGCCTAGACGCACAGTTCGGGACCCCCTACCCGAGATCCGCCGGTTTTGACACCGACATTGGTGCTTTCATTGAGAGTTCCTCTGTGTCGTCATCGATAGGCTCGATGGCTTCTTCGATCATCAACAACGACGCAGTCCAGGGTGAGACCTTCCTCCCCGGACAGATTTTCGTATTTGGCGGCTTTGCACTGCGGGCCAACTCGCTTGGCCATCTGGAGCAGATCGAAAGCTACGCCCCTGGCCGTCAGGTCAGATTTGGAAGTTTGAACTTCATGGCTGACATCCGCAGGGACTTGATCTTCGATGGATTCGAGCCACAGCCAAGCGCGCCGCACTGTCAGGACGGGCATGATTTAGCTCTACAGCCGGACAGTACCCTGGAGGCCGCACTCGAGCCCGCTCCAATCTTCAATTCGAGGCCGGCTGCGCAGATCGAGGACGGATGGCTAGACACCGCCTTGGGGGCTGCAACCTCTACGGTGATAGAGCCGAACACTGACCTTGTCCCTCACAAAGCTCGTGACTCCAAGGTGCCGGACTCCTTGCCGGACTCCGAACCTCCCGCGCCCCCTCCAATCGAATCTGATTGGGCGCCGGTCATGGAATTCATCGCTGCGGACATCTTTCAACACTCACCTTTTGGCGACATCTTGAGTTCGCTAAAGTATCTCTCATTATCAGGAGAGCCCTGGCCGGACTGCGGTCAGGACGGTTGGGATGCGGACGACGAAGAAATTCAAAACCCACCCACCACCCACTTAGTAGCCACTGTCGATGATCTAACCGACATGCTAGACTACGACTCCGACAACATCGACGGTATGGACGACGATGCCGGAGACGACCAAGAACCAGTGCCTACCGGGCACTGGAAAGCCACCTCATCATATGACATATACATGGTGGATATCCCAAAGGATGGGAATGGCGAAGGAACAGCGGAGGATGACCCCTCCAAGAAACAGCCCAAGCGCCACCGTCAGCGGCGCCGCTCTAAATCCCGCCACAGCAAGAATGAAGATTCTGGCACCGGAGACAATAACACCCCAGACAGTGCCGAAGACAACCCACTCCAGCAAGATTCAGCATAGGAGGACGGAGACGCCAGCCCTCATGAGAGAGCGGCAGAAGAAGAGGTAGAGGATTATATGCCTCCCTCCGGAGACGAGGCAAGCCTCGACAATGACGAATTCGTCGTGCCTGAGGATCTCGTCGAATAGGAGCGTTTTAAACGCAGGCTTATGGCCACGGCAAACAGCCTCAAGAAAAAGCAGCAACAACTTAGAGCTGATCAAGATCTGCTAGCCGACAGATGGACTGAAGTCCTCGCGGCCGAAGAGCATGAGCTCGAACGCCCCTCCAAAAGCTACCCTAAACGCAAGCTGCTCCCCCGTTTAGAGGAGGAGGCGTATGAACCTGCATCACCAGCAGACAATACGGCTGACCGACCACCCCGTGGTCGCGACAGAGAGGCCTCTAGGCCCTTCACTAGAACCGTACCCCGGCATCGCTCGAAAAGCACAAGGCCACAGGGGGACGCTCCGGACTTGCGAGATATATTGGAGGATAAGGCAAGACAATCAAGATCAATCTATGGATCGCGTGGGCGCCCCATGATACGTGACGACAACCGTCGCGCCGGACACAGTAAGTCCGGCCGGGCCGAACAAAATATACAAAGCTCTTTTGAGCTCCGTCGTGATATCGCCCAGTACAGAGGCGCCGCACACCCACTATGCTTCACAGATGAAGTAATGGATCATCAAATCCCCGAAGGGTTTAAACCCATGAATATTGAATCTGACGACGGCACAACAGACCCCGCGGTTTGGATTGAAGACTATCTCCTTCACATCCACATGGCCCGCGGTGACAATCTTCACGCCATCAAATATCTCCCCCTCAAGCTTAAAGGACCAGCCCAGCATTGGCTTAACAGCTTGCCAGCAGAGTCAATTGGGAGTTGGGAAGACCTGGAAGCAGCATTCCTCGATAACTTCCAAGGCACCTATGTGCGACCACCAGACGCTGATGACCTAAGCCACATAATTCAGCAGCCAGACGAATCGGCCAGACAATTCTGGACACGGTTCTTAACCAAGAAAAACCAAATCGTCAACTGTCCGGATGCGGAGGCCCTCGCGGCCTTCAAGCATAACATCCGCGACGAGTGGCTTGCCCGGCACCTGGGACAGGAAAAGCCAAAATCCATGGCAGCCCTCACATCACTCATGACCCGCTTCTGTGCGGGTGAGGACAGCTGGCTAGCACGCAGCAACAACCTCAGCAAAAGTTCTGGCAGTCCGGACATCAAGGACCGTAATGGCAGGTCGCGTCGCAACAAAAACAAACGCCGCATTAATGGCGATAATAGTGAAGATACGACAGTTAATGCCGGATTTAGAGGCTCTAAACCCGGTCAGCGGAAAAAGCTCTTCAAAAGAACTACTCCGGGTCCGTCCAATTTGGACCAAATACTCGACCGCTCGTGCCAGATACACGGCACCCTCGAAAAGCCAGCCAACCACACCAACAGGGACTGTTGGGTATTCGAGCAGGCAGGCAAGTTAATTGCCGAAAACGATGACAAGGGGCTGCATAGCGATGACGAGGAAGAGACCCGACCGCCGAACAATAGAGGACAAAAGGGTTTCCCCCCACAGGTGCGGATGGTGAACATGATATACACAACACACATACCCAAAAGGGAGCGGAAGCGTGCACTCAGGGATGTATACGCGATGGAGCCAGTTGCCCTGAAGTTCAATCCATGGTCCTCCTGCCCGGTCACTTTTGACCGAAGGGACCACCCCACCAGCATCCGCCATGGAGGATTCGCCGCATTGGTCTTAGACCCAATCGTCGATGGATTTCACCTCACTAGAGTCCTGATGGACAGCGGCAGCAGCCTGAACATGCTTTATCAGGATACAGTGTGCAAAATGGGCATAGACCCCTCAAGGATTAAACCAACCAAGAAAACCTTTAAAGGTGCCATACCAGGTGTAGAAGCCAATTGTATAGGCTCGGTCACACTGGAAGTGGTCTTTGGATCCCCGGATAACTTCCGAAGCGAGGAATTAATCTTCGACATAGTTCCGTTCCGCAGCGGCTATCATGCCCTACTCGGACGTACCATGTTTGCAAAATTTAACGCGGTGCCGTACTATGCATACCTCAAGCTCAAGATGCTAGGCCCTCGAGGAGTCATCACGGTCAACAGAAACACTGAACGCTCTCTCCGAACGGAGGAACATACAACGGCTCTCGCGGCAGAAGTACAGTGCAGCCTCTTAAGGCAGTTCTCGAGTCCGGCTGTTAAGCGACCGGACACGGCTAAACGCGCCCGGAGTAACCTACAACAAGACCACCTGGCACGTTCCGAGCACGCGTAGCAGTGCGGCCCCAGCCCCAGCCCCTGTAAAAAGTCAAGACAGATCCTTCGCGTACACCATTACGCTCTGAAGATACCATGGGCATGGGGAGAGGGGCACGACCACGATAGGCCCAAAATACGGCTCAACCACACCAGGGGCTCTCAAGTGTGTCGTTCTTTTCTCTTTTTATTTATTTTTTACCCACAGGACTCCACTCGTCAGAGGCCCTGTCCGGCAGCAGACCTGCCGAACTCACGATGCAACAGCCAGGGAAGGATAAAGGCTACAATGAATATCCAGGTGGTCTCCATTACAAGCATTAAATCTGTTTTACGCACCATTCAGCAGCCTACCCCTGGAGGGGGACATGTTTAATAGTCCCACCCCTTGCTTATCGCACCATTTGTATCGTTCTGCATTTACAGCAGTTTTTCTTGAATAAGTAATGCAGCACCTTCTTGCTTCTAATTGCATTTTTTCTTATACATATGTTCATTTACGACATGTTGCATCCGTACAGTTTGGTACGGCCAAAAATCACCAGGGGCTTATGTTCCCCACATCATGGTGTGATAAGTCCGAACACTTTCACAAGTGCGGCACTCCGAACTTATAACATTATATGCATCAGCTCCGAATCATGTCTTGGGTCAATAGTTGGGTTTGCCCGGCTCCCATGTTTTGGTACCTTACGTTTCGTTGTATCGGCTAAGGTAGCACTGGGAGAACCACTGTGATTGCGCCCCAGTTGAGCTGGGTTAACGCCTCAGTGGAGAAAGCTAAAACTGACCGTCATGATGAGGCGAGAGATGGTCGCTGTTCGAGAGGTTTTTTGCGAGTCCCTAAAGACTTATGCCGCTTAGAGCGAGGAGCCGGTTTTTGTCCGGCCCAGGCGTGGATAGCGCCCCAAATTCGGCCTTCCGAAGACTAGGGGCTTCGCCGAAATTTAAAATTATAGAATTCTCTGGCTAAGTGAGAGTGTTCAAGCATCATAAGTCCGGTTGCCTTATTCGTCGTGTTGAGCGCCTCCCTAGATGGACCCAAAAATGGGAACAAGAGTGCTCTAGTTTATCCCGAACACCCCAGCACTCGTGGCATGGGGGCCGAAGCCGACGACTTGCCATCTCTCAGATTTGATAAATAGCCGCACAGAAGGTAATATTTTAAATTAACAAGCGTTGCTTAGCGCATATGAACTAAGTTTTCAGCGCACAGGATAACAAAATGCGAGTCTACTCAAATATTACATCTTTGGAGCACTCACCCGCAATAGTGCGGGCACCCTTCAGGACACTCTTATAATACATCTCGGGCGTGCGGTGCTCCTTGCCCTGCGGTGGCGGGTCCGTCACAAGCTTCTGGGCATCCATCTTGCCCCAGTGCACCTTTGCGCAGGCAAGGGCCCGACGGGCACCCTCAATACAGGCGGAGTGCTTGATGACTTCAACCCACGGGCACGCATCCACCAGCCGCTGCACCAGGCCGAAGTAGCTCCCAGGCATGACCTCCTTAGGCCACAGCCGAACTATGAGGCCCTTCATGGCCTGTTCGGCCACCTTGTGGAGCTCGACCAGCTGCTTCAGCTGGTCGCTAAGGGGCACCGGATGTCCGGCCTCAGCATACTGAGATCAGAAGACCTTCTCCGTCGAGCTCCCCTCCTCGGCCCGGTAGAATGTGGCAGCATCGGACACGCTGCGGGGCAGATCTGCGAACGCTCCTCGAGAGCTCCGAATTCGGGTAAGTGATAGGTAATTCACAGTCACATGCTTACTTTGCATGAAAAATGCCTTACCCGCCGCTATTTTCTTCAATGCCTCGATTTCCTGGAGGGCCTTATAGGCTTCTGCCTTAGCGGCTTTGGCACTCTCAAGAGCCGTCGCAAGCTCGGACTCTTGAGTCTTCGAGTCACGCTCCAAACTCTCATGTTTTTCCATGAGAGCCTGGAGCTCTTGTTGTACCTCCGCCACCCGCGCCTCATGCTTCTCTCGCTCGGTGCGTTACACGGCCGCATTACGTTTGGCCGCGGACACCGCCTCCTTCAGGGTCGCCACCTCGTTCGTGGCCCCTGCTATATCCACGTTATCCTTGTCATTTTTCTTGCAACCAAATCCTTTTCTGTAAGGTACTATTTTATTAAGGTATTACTCACCTTCTTTTTCCTCGAGCTGCTTCTTGGCACATCCGAGCTCGTTCTCGGACCGCTCGAGGCTTTCCTTCAAAGTATTGACCTCCGCAGTCAGTGCGGCGGAGGTTAGCAGCACAACCTGCAATCCCATATTGACATATTTTTTATGACTCCTGCGTATATCTTTTTAGATCCTCAGTCCGGCTTTTCTTTCCGAACACCGAACCGAGCATCAGGGGCTACTGTCTATGCGGTACCATTATATATATCGAAATTCTTACCTCAAAGCCTGTTAGAAGGCTACTGCAGGCTTCGGTCAGCCCGCTCTTGGCGAGCTGGACCTTCTGAATCACTGCACTCATAACAGTGCGGTGTTCCTCTTCAATGGAGGCGCCATTGAGCGCCTCCAGCAAGTTATCCGGCGCCTCCGGTTGGACGGAGGCTGCCGGCGTCACGGTCTTGCCCTTCTTACGAAGGGGTCGCCCGCCGGACTCCAGAGCCACTATGGGTTCCGGGGCCGAGTCCGGTGCAAAGTCCGGGAGGTTGTCCTGCGACACCTCCGGGGCCTCCTCCTCCTGGTGGGTCCCTTCCCGGGATCCCACCTCGGCATCGTCCGCATCGCGAGGGGTGGAGGCAGTCGGAAGAGAATCCATATCCGACGCACCTAAGGACCCGCTCGACAAAGCGGGAAGATCATCCTTGGGCGGACTGCAGGGTTATATGCGGCATTAGAAAGACATTATGTGGCTAAAAGAAAACACATGAAGTTACTCGGGAGTCCGGATACTTACGATCTCGCCAGGGGCTTGGCCCTTGGAGGCCAGTCCTCGTCGTTGTCACTGGCGTTGGCAGAGCAGTCCGGGGAAAGAGTTTTTCCCTTCTTGGACCCTTCGGCCTCCCCTGTAGGGGAAGCCTTCCTTTTCTTCCCTCCCCCCGCTGGGGGAGAGGCTTTCTTCTTCTCCTCCTCGCCTTTGTGGGAGGAGTCGGCCTCGGAGTCATCATCCGATAACACCTGAAAACGGGAACTCTTTCGGGTACCCGTGGCCTTCTTCTTGGCCTTCTTCTCTGGCACCACGTGGGGTGCCGGAGCCAGCAGCCCCGTTAGGCGGGCGTCCGCTGGGTCCTCTGGCAATGGGGCCAGACAGATAGTCTGTTCGGCCTTTGCCAGCCAGTCCTGTCAAAGGTAAAGATAGTTTAGATCCCGCATAGAGTCAAACTATGGAAAACAAGCAACAAAATCACTTACCTCGTCAGTCGGACGCTGCGAGCTGAATCCGCGATCTTCGTTAGCGGATGCGGGAGCCTTGGCGCCCTTGAACAGCACCTTCCAGACATCTTCGTATGTAGTGTCGAAGAGCCCGCTCAAAGTCTGGTGCGGCGCCGGATCGAACTCCCACATGTTGAAGCCCCGTCGTTGGCACGGGAGAATCTGGCGAATGAGCATGACCTGGACTACGTTGACAAGCTTGAGCTTATTGTCCACTAGCTTTTGGATGCAGGCTTGGAGTCCGGTCAGCTCCTCCGAATCACCCCATGTCCGGCCGCTCTCTTTCCAGGAGGTGAGCCGTGTGGGGATGCCAGATCTGAATTCGGGGGCCGCTGCCCATTCGGGGTCACGCGACTCGGTGATGTAGAACCACCCCGATTGCCACCCCTTAATGGTTTCCATGAAAGTGCCCTCAAGCCAAGTAACGTGGGACATCCTGCCCACCATGGCGCCTCCGCACTCCGCTTGGCAGCCCTTCACAACCTTCGGCTTGACACTGAAGGTCTTGAGCCACAAGCCGAAGTGAGGCTGGATGCAGAGGAAGGCCTCACACACGACGATAAACGCCAAGATGTTGAGGATGAAATTCGGGGCCAGATCATGGAAATCCAGGCCGTAGTAGAACATGAGCCCATGGACAAAGGGATGGAGTGGGAAGCCCAGTCCGCGGAGGAAATGGGGAAGAAATACTACCCTCTCATGGGGCCTGGGGGTGGGGATGAGCTCTCCCTCATCGGGGAGCCGGTGCGCGATGTTGCTGGACAGATATCCGGCGTTGCGCAGCTTCTGGATCTGCCCCTCCGTGACGGAGGAGGCCATCCACTTGCCTCCTGCTCCGGACATAGTTGGAGAGGGTTGTGGTGAGAAGTGCGGACTTGGGCGCTGGAGCTCGAGTTCGCGGAGATGGATAAGCCAAGGAGGAAGAAGGCGCAGGTAAAAGGGTTGGATCTTTATCCCCTTATATGGGCGGACAAAAACATGTGTCCCCACCGGCCTGGTAAAACTCGCTTATCTCCCAAGCGCCGCAATCAATGGCGCGGTTGGGTTACCCACGTCCGTATTGATGGGAATCCCGGAATAAGGGGAACACGATCTCTGCTTCGACAAGACGTGCCAAGGAAACCACTTTGCTAAACGCGCTGAGGTGGTACAATAAAAACGATTCTAGTAAAGGCTTGGTAGTGGTGTGACGTCACGCCACAAAATACGTCAGCAGATTGAACTTGTGTCATATTATTCTCTCTACGGTAGTACGTGGAATTTATTTTTGCAAAGCCGGACACTATCCTAGTGTTCACAATCTTCTATAAATTATTCGGAGGAAGAACCCGCCTTGCAATGCCGAAGTCAACATGCGCGCCAGACTCGTCGTCATTGAAGCCTGGTTCAGGGGCTACTGAGGGAGTCCTGGACTAGGGGGTGTCCGGATAGCCGAACTATCATCATCGGCCGAACTCCAAGACTATGAAGATACAAGATTGAAGACTTCATCCCGTGTCCGGATGGGACTTTCCTTGGCGTGGAAGGCAAGCTTGGCGATACGGATATGTAGATCTCCTACCATTATAACCGACTCTATTTAACCCTAGCCCTCTCCGGTGTCTATATATACCGGATGGCTTTAGTCCGTAGGACGAACAACAATCATACCATAGGCTAGCTTCTAGGGTTTAGCCTCCTTGATCTCGTGGTAGATCCACTCTTGTAACACACATCATCAATATTAATCAAGCAGGACGTAGGGTTTTACCTCCATCAAGAGGGCCCAAACCTGGGTAAAACATCGTGTCCCTTGTCTGCTGTTACCATCCGCCTAGACGCACAGTTCGGGACCCCCTACTCGAGAGCCGCCGGTTTTGACACCGACAGTGGGCTTGATCCTTGAAGGGTCGATGCCCATTTTGTGCACTGTGTCCTGATAGAGCAGGTTCAGGCTGCTGCCGCCATCCATAAGGACTCGCGTGAGGTGGAATCCGTCGATGATTGGGTCTAGGAGCAATGTGGGTGAATCGCCGTGACAGATGCTGGTAGGGTGATCCCTACGATCGAAGGTGATCGGACAGGCTGACCATTGGTTGAATTTTGGGGCGAATGGCTCCATCGCATAGACGTCCCGTAGTGCTCGCTTCCGTTCCCGTTTGGGATGTGGGTGGCGTAGATCATGTTGACTGTTTTCACTTGGGGAGGAAATTTCTTCTGTCCCCCCGTGTTCGGACGCCGGTGCTCCTCGTCATCGTCGTTGTGCAGCCCCTTGTCCTGGTTTTCGGCGTTTATTTTACCGGCTTGTTTGAACACCCAGCAGTCTCTATTAGTGTGGTTTGCTAGATTATCCGGGGTGTCATGAATTTGGCACAAGCGTTTAAGTATGCGGTCCAGACTGGATGGTCCCTGATTGTTTCTTTTGAAAGGTTTTCTCCGCTGACCAGATTTCGAGCCACTGAATCCGGTGTTGACTGCTGTGTCTTCAGTGTTGTCGCCATTGTTCTGTCGCTTATGTCTGTTGCACCGTGGCTTGCCGTTATTGTCGCGGACATCTGAGGTGCCGGAATTTATTGGCGTGGTGCTACTGTGAGCCAACCAGCTGTCCTCGCCTGCGCAAAAGCGGGTCATGAGTGTCGTGAGGGCCGCCATGGACTTTTGTTTTTCCTGGCCGAGGTGTCGGGCGAGCCACTCGTCACGGATATTATGCTTAAAGGCCGCCAGGGCTTCGGCGTCCGGACGGTCGACTATTTGGTTCTTTTTGGTTAGGAACCGAGTCCAGAATTTCCTGGCTGACTCTCCGGGCTGTTGGGTAATGTGGCTCAAGTCATTGGCATCTAGTGGTGCCCTGGAAGTTGTCGAGGAACGCGTCCTCCAGGTTTTCCCAACTGCCAATGGAATTTGCCAGCAGGCTGTTTAGCCAGTGCCGGGCCGGTCCTTTGAGCTTAAGGGGAAGATACTTGATGGCGTGTAGATCGTCTCCGCAGGCCATGTGAATGTGGATAAGGAAATCTTCGATCCATACTGCGGGGTCTGTTGTGCCATCGTATGATTCAATGTTTACGGGTTCAAACCCTTCTGGGAATTGATGATCCATCACTTCGTCAGTGAGGCAGAGGGGGTGTGCGGCGCCTCTATGCCAGGCTATGTGGCTACCCAGTTCAAATGAGTCTGGTTGGCTGTATTCGGCCCGGCCGGACTTGTTGATAGTGTGTCCGGCGTGATGATCATCGTCACGTGTTGGGGCGCGCCCCCGCGATCCGTAGATCGATCTTGGCTGTCTTGCCTTGTTTTCCAGTATATCTTGTAGGTCCTGCCAATTGCCCCGGGCCGTAGTGTATTGGCATAGGGGTGCGGGCTGGTATTCGGGCTGATACGCCGTTTTATCCCGGCCACGAGGTGGCCGGTCAGCCGTGTGGTGCTCGAGTCCATATTCCTCAGCTGCCAGGACTTCAGTCCATCTGTCTGTGAGCAGGTCTTGATCAGCTTGGAGCTGCAGCTACTTCTTTTTGAGGCTCCTCGCAGTGGCCATAAGCCGGCGCTTGAAGCGCTCCTGCTCCATGGGGTCCTCAGGCACGCCGAACTCGTCCTCGCTGAGGCTAATCTCGTCTTCGGAGGGGGGCATGTAGTTGTCCTCCTCTGGATATCCATCCGTCGCCTGTTCGTCTGGGCTGACCTGCCCGTCTTCCTGTTCGGCTTGCTCGAAGGCAGGCTGATCGGGGTTGTATTCATCTTCAGCAACATCCGGATTGTTTTCGTCTCCTGTGCTGGTATTGCTGTGGCGGGGCTTGGAGCGGCGCCGACGACGCCCATTCTTTGCTTTCTTCCTTGAGGGGTTATCCTCCATTGCCTCATCGCCATTGGTTTCTTTCGGAGTGTCCACCATATATATATATATCATATGAGGAGGTGGCTGTCCACTGCCCCGTTGGCGGTGGTTCCTGTTCTTGTACTACATCGTCGTCCATACCATCGATGTTTTCAGAGTCGAAGTAAAGCACGTCGGTTAAATCATCGACCATGGCAATGAAGTGGGTGGTGGGTGGGCAACGAATTCCTTCGTCGCCTGCTTCCCACTCGAGCCGGACATAGTTTGGCCAAGAGTCTCCTGACAAAGAGAGAGACTTTAACGAGTTCAACATGTCGCCAAAGGGCGAGTGCTGGCAGGTATCCACAGCGGTGAACTCCATTACTGGAGCCCAACCCGATTCGGCGGGCTTGGGGGTGCGCGGACTGGAACCTACAGCCGGATACGAGTCCGGGGGTCTGGTGTCACAGGCTTCCTTGGGGGTGAAGTCTGTGTTCGAGTCTACCGCCGATGGATGTGCGGCCTCTGGGGCGGGGTCCATCCACCCGTTCTCGGGCGACGCAATCTGCCCCGGATTTAGGTCCGGGGCTCCTGCAGGGGCGATATCCCGAGCATTCTCCGACAGCAGGTCTAAGCCGTGCTCGTCGTGACTGTCCGATGCTCTTGGCGCAGGCCCGAATCTGTTGAAGATCAAGTCTCCGTGGATATCAACCGTGTAGTTCAATTTTCCGAACCCGACCTGATGGCCAGGGGTGTAGCTGTCGATTTGCTCCAGATGGCCAAGCGAATTGGCCCGCAGTGTGAAGCCGCCAAACACGAAGATCTGTCCGGGGAGAAAAGTCTCACCCTGGACCGTGTTGTTGTTGATGATTGAAGGAGCCATCAAGCGTTGAAGCGACGACACAGAGGAACTCTCAATGAAAGCACCAATGTCGGTGTCAAAACCGGCGGATCTTGGGTAGGGGTCCCGATCTGTGCGTCTAAGGCTAATGGTAACATGAGGCAAGGGACACGATGTTTTTACCCAGGTTCGGGCCCTCTTGATGGAGGTAAAACCCTACTTCCTGCTTGATTGATATTGATGATATGAGTATTACAAGAGTTGATCTACCACGAGATCGTAGAGGCTAAGCCCTAGAAGCTAGCTTATGATGATTATGATTCTGTCTCTAAGGACTAAACCCTCTGGTTTATATAGGCACCGGAGAGGGCTAGGGTTTACACAGAGTCGGTTGCAAAGAAGGAAATCTATTATCCGGATTGCCAAGCTTGTCTTCCACGCAAAGGAGAGTCCCTTCCGGACATGGGACGAAGTCTTGAGTCTTGTATCTTCATGGTCCAACAGTCCGGCCAAAGTATATAGTCCAGCTGTCCGGATACCCCCTAATCCAGGACTCCCTGAACACCTTATCTATGTGGATGAAGTTTGTGGATTATTTAAGCTTACAGGTATGCCCGATGATGTTGTTAAGAAGAAGGTCTTCCCTTTATCTTTGAAGGGGGACACATTGATATGGTATAGGCTATGTGATGATATGGGATCCTGGGACTATAAACGATTGAAATTGGAATTTCACCAGAAGTTTTATCCTATGCATCTTGTTCATCGTGATCATAATTATATATATAATTTTTGGCCTCGCGAAGGAGAAAGCATCGCTCAAGCTTGGGGGAGGCTTAAGTCAATGTTATATTCATGCCCCAACCATGAGCTCTCAAGAGAAATGATTATTCAAAAAATTTATGCTCGGATTTCTCTCAACAATCGCACCATGCTTGATACTTCTTGTTGGCTCTTATATGATGAAGACTATTGAATTCAAGTGGGATTTATTGGAAAGAATTAAATGCAACTCTAAAGATTGGGATTCCGATGATGGCAAGGAGTCAGGTATGACACCTAATTTGATTGTGTTAAATCTTTTATGGATACTGATGCTTTTCTTGGATTTAGCACTAAATATGGACTTGACTCTGAGATAGTAGCTTCCTTCTGTGAATCATTTGCTAATCATGTTGATCTCCCTAATGATAAGTGGTTTAAATATAATCCTCCCACTGAAGTAAAAGTAGTTGCACCTGTTACAGTTGAAGAAAAGATTATCACTTATAATGATCCTATTGTTCCTACTACTTATGTTGAGAAACCACCTTTCCCTGTTAGGATAATGGATCATGCTAAAGCTTAAACTGTGGTTCGTAAGAGTAATACTAGAACATATACACCTCCTGAGCAAATTAAAGTTGAACCTAGTATTGATATGGTTAAAGATCTCTTGGCCAATAATATTGATGGGCATGTTATTTATTTTTGTGATGAAGCTGCTAGAATTGCTAGACCCGATGCTAAGAAACATAAACCTGTTGTAGGCATGCCTATTATTTTTGTTAAAATAGGAGATCATTGTTATCATGGCTTATGTGATAGGGGTGCTAGCGCTAGTGTTATACCTCATTCCTTATATGAAGAAATTATGCATGATATCACACCTGCTGAAATAGAAGATATTGATGTTACTATTAAGCTTGCAAATAGAGATACTATTTCATCAATTGGGATTGTTAGAGATGTCGAAGTCTTGTGTGGGAAAGTGAAATATCCTGCTGATTTTCTTGTTCTTGGTTCCCCACAAGATAGCTTTTGTCCCATTATATTTGGTAGATCCTTCTTGAATACTGTTAATGCTAAGATTGATTGTGAAAAGGATGTTGTTACAATTGGCTTGGGGGATATGACACATGAGTTTAATTTTGCTAAATTTCGTATACAATCCCATGACAAATAATTGCCTAGTAAGGATGAAGTAATTGGTCTTGCTTCTATTGCTGTGCCTCCTACTGATCCTTTAGAACAATATTTGCTAGACCATGAAGATGATATGTTTATGAATGAAAGAAGGGAGATAGATGAAGTATTCTTTAAATAGGGACCTATTTTGAAACACAACTTGCCTATTGAAATCCTAGGGGATCCTCCTCCACCCAAAGGTGATCCCGTGTTTGAGCTTAAACCATTACCTGATACTTTTAAATATGCTTATCTTGATGAAAAGAAGATATATCCTGTTATTATTAGTGCTAACCTTTCAGAGAAGGAAGAGGAAAGCTTATTGAAAACTCTGAACAAGCACCATGCTGCTATTGGATATACTCTTGATGATCTTAAGGGCATTAGTCCCACTTTATGCCAACACAAAATAAATTTGGAGGAAGACGTCAAACCAGTTATTGATCACCAACGGCGTTTAAATCCTAAGATGAAAGAAGTGGTAAGAAAGGAAATACTAAAGCTCCTCGAGTCATGTATAATTTATCCCGTTGCTGATAGTCAGTGGGTAAGTCATGTCCATTGTGTCCCTAAGAAGGGAGGTATTACTGTCGTTCCTAATGATAAAGATGAATTGATTCCACAAAGAATTATTACAGGTTATAGGATGCTAATTGATTTACGTAAATTAAATAAAGCTACTAAAAAGATCATTACCATTTACCTTTTATTGATCAAATGCTAGAAAGACTATCCAAACATACACAATTCTGCTTTCTAGATGGTTATTCTGGTTTCTCTCAAATACCCGTGTCAGGATACGATCAAGCAAAGACTATTTTTACTTGCCCTTTCGGTACTTTTGCTTATAGACGTATCCTTTTGGTTTATGTAATGCACCTGCTACCTTTCAAAGATGCATGCTGGCTATATTCTCTGACTTCTGTGAAAAGATTTGTGAGGTATTCATGGATGATTTCTTCGTTTATGGATCCTCTTTTGATGATTGCTTGAGCAACCCTGAATGAGTTTTGTAGAGATGCGAAGATACTAATCTTGTTTTGAATTGGGAGAAGTGCCACTTTATGGTTAATGAAGGCATTGTCTTGGGGCATAAAATTTCTGAAAGAGGTATTGAAGTTGATAAACCTAAGGTTGATGCTATTGAAAAGATGCCGTGTCCGAAGGACATAAAAGGTATAAGAAGTTTCCTTGGTCATTCCGTTTTTTATAGGAGGTTCATTAAGGACTTTTCTAAAATCTCTAGGCCTCTGACTAATCTATTGCGAAAAGATATTCCTTTTGTCTTCGATGATGATTGTGTAGAAGCATTTGAAATACTTAAGAAATCTTTGATTTCTGCACCTATTTTTCAGCCAATTGATTGGAATTTACCCTTTCAAATTATGTGTGATGCTAGCGATTATGCTGTGGGTGCCGTTCTAGGACAAAGAGTTGATAAGAAACTAAATGTTATTCAATATGCTAGTAAAACTCTAGACACTACCCAGAGAAATTATGCTACTACTGAAAAAGAATTCTTAGCAGTTGTATTGTTGATTCTAAAGTAACTATTCACACTGATCATGCTGCTATTAAATATATTATGGAAAAGAAAGATGCTAAACCTAGACTTATTAGCTAGGTCCTCTTGCTACAAGAATTTGATTTGCATATTATTGATAGAAAGGGAGCTGAGAACCCTGTTGCAGACAACTTGTCTAGGTTAGAGAATGTTCTTGATGACCCACTACCTATTGATGATAGCTTTCCTGATGAACAATTAGTTGTCATAAATGCTTCTCGTACTGCTCCATGGTATGCTATATGCTAATTACATTGTTGCTAAATTTATACCACCTAGTTTCACATACCAGCAAAAGAAAAAATTCTTTTATGATTTAAGACATTACTTCTGGGATGACCCACACCTTTGTAAAGAAGGATTAGATGGTGTTATTAGACGTTGTGTACCTGAGCATGAACAGGAACAAATCCTACGCAAGTGTCACTCCGAGTCATATGCAGGACACCATGCTGGAGATAGAACTGCACATAAGGTATTGCAATCCGGTTTTTATTGGCCTACTCTCTTCAAAGATGCCCGTAAGTTTGTCTTGTCTTGTGATGAATGTCAAAGAATTGGTAATATTAGTAGACGTCAAGAAATGCCAATGAATTATTCTCTAGTTATTGAACCGTTTGATGTTTGGGGCTTTGATTATATGGGACCTTTTCCTGCCTCTAATGGATATACTCATATTTTAGTTGTTGTTGATTACGTTACTAAGTGGGTAGAAGCTATTCCAACTAGTAGTGCTGATCATGACACCTCTATTAAGATGCTTAAAGAAGTTATTTTTCTGAGGTTTGGAGTCCCTAGATATCTCATGACTGATGGTGGTTCACATTTTATTCATGGTGCTTTTCGTAAAATGCTTGCTTAGTATGACGTTAAGCATAGAATTGCATCTCCATATCACCCACAGTCTAGTGGTCAAGTAGAGTTGAGTAATAGAGAGCTAAAATTAATTTTGCAAAAGACTGTTAATAGATCTGGAAAGAATTGGTCCAAGAAACTTGATGATGCATTATGAGCTTATAGAACTGCATATAAAAATCCTATGGGTATGTCTCCATATAAAATGGTTTATGGAAAAGCATGTCACTTACCTCTCGAACTAGAACATAAGGCATATTGGGCTATTAAAGAGCTCAATTATGATTTCAATCTTGCCGATGAGAAGAGGTTATTTGACATTAGCTCACTTGATGAATGGAGAACCCAAGCCTATGAGAATGCCAAGCTGTTTAAAGAAAAGGTTAAAAGATGGCATGACAAAAGGATACAAAAGCGTGAGTTTAACGTAGGTGATTATGTGTTGTTATTCAACTCTCGTTTAAGATTTTTTGCAGTAAAACTTCTCTCTAAATGGGAAGGCTCTTACGTTATCGAGGAGGTCTATCATTCCGGTGCCATAAAAATCAACAACTTCGAAGGCACAAATCCGAAGGTGGTAAACGGTCAAAGAATCAAACATTATATCTCAGGTAATCCTATAAATGTTGAAACTAATATTATTGAAACCGTAACCCCAGAGGAATACATAAGGGGCAGTTTCCAGAATGTTTCAGACTCCGAAAAGGAATAGGTATGTGGTACAGTAAGTAAACTGACTCCAAAACAATTATAATAGCAATTTTTCTCCATTTTGGAATATTTAAGAAAATAGAAAAATAATAAGTAGTCCAGGAAGGACATGAGGCGTCCACGAGGGTGGAGGGTGCGCCCTACCCTACTGGGCGCCCCCCCCCCCCTCGTGGGCACCTCGTGTGCTCTCCGGACTTTGTTTTCTTGCACGATACTTCTTTTGGTCCGTAAAAATTCATTATATAATCTCTCGAAGATTTTGACCACCGTATCACGTAAATATCCTCTGTCTTTGTTTCGAGCTGTTTTTCTGACAGATCTAGAGCACCATGGCGTCTTCAAGCGCCCCCAAGGACAAGTTTTTCGAGAGGTTCATCAACCCCTACCTCGCGGAGGTGCTGCATCACCCTCAAACCATTGAGATGCGTGAGGGGGTGCTGCACATCCACGATGTGGAGGGACCAAGGAGTACCGGAAGCATGGAGACAAAGCTCGAAGCGATGGAACAACAAGTTTTCAAGTGCTAAGGGATGGTGGAGCATGGACTTAACACCAACCAGATGATGATGGCGGAGTTCACCAACAACCATAAGATGGACGCCAAGAACATTGGGGAGACCATCTTCAAGCTTCATGAGAAAATCGAGCACCTCCAAGCCCAGATCTATGACCCGCAAAACCAAAACTGTGAGTATGAATATAGATTCAAGAGTGTGAGTTTGGCTGCAGATTTGAGGATCCCAGAGACTCGATCATCCTTCTATGATGGTGAGCCTATGCCTTGGATGACGGACGACAAGCCTACATCATCAACAACTCCTTCTTCACCACCTCTGAGGACATAATTGCATGGGTATGGGCACTCCCCTTGGCAACTGCCAAGCTTGGGGGAGGTGCCCCGGTATCGTATCACCATCACACTCCTATCCTTACCGTTTTACTTAGTTTGATCCTTTTGGTAATATCTTGATCTAGTAGAATAAAGTTTTGGTATGAATTAGGTTTGAGTTTTGCTTTGTGATCCCTCTATGTAATCGAGTCCGTGAGCTATATATAATAAAGATTAGTGTTGAGTCAAGGGCTTTGCTATGTTGCTATGATCTTGAGAAAATAGAAAGAATAAAAAGAAATAAAGAGAGACCCTATTGATCTTATGGATAGTAATGACTTCACATATAAAGAGTATGGTACTTAAAAGTTGTTGAGAGTTGGCAAACATAGTTTTGCTCATCGTTGCAATTAATAGGAAGTAATAGAGAAATAGAGGTTCTCACATATAAATATACTATCGTGGACATCTTTTATGATTGTGAGCACTCATAAAAGTATGACATGCTAAAGAGTTGATGTTGGAAAGGGAAGACAACGTAATGGGTTATGTTTTCTCACATCTCAGTTAAAGTGTATTGTCATGGATCATTAAAACATGTTGAGCTTGCCTTTCCCCCTCATGCTAGCCAAATTCCTCGCACCAAGTAGAGATACTACTTGTGCTTCCAAATATCCTTAAACCCAGTATTGCCATGAGAGTCCACCATATCTGCCTATGGATTGAGTAAGATCCTTCAAGTAAGTTGTCATGTTGCAAGAAATAAAAATTTCTCTCTAAATATGTACGACTTATTAGTGCGGAGAAAATAAGCTTTATACGATCTTGTGATATGGAAGTAATAAAAGCGACTGACTGCATAATAAAGGTTCATATCACAAGTGGCAATATAAAGTGACATTCTTTTGCATTAAGATTTCGTGCATCAAACCCTAAAAGCACGTGACAACCTCTGCTTCCCTCTACGAAGGGCCTATCTTTTACATTATGCAAGAGTCAAAGTCATCTTCACCTTTCCCTTTTCCATTTTATCCTTTGGCAAGCACCTCATGTTGGGAAGATCCCGATATATATATATATATATATATATATATATATATATATATATCCAATTGGATGTAAGTTAGCATGAACTATTATTGTTGACATTACCATTGAGGTAAAACGTTGGGAGGTAACACAATAAGCCCCTATCTTTTTCTGTGTCTGATTAAAACTCCATAACCATAAGTATTGCGTGAGTGTTAGCAATTGTGGAAGGCAAAATGATAGTTGAGTATGTGGACTTGCTGAAAAGCTCTTATATTGACTCTTTCCGATGTTATGATAAATTGCAATTCCTTCAATGACTGAGATTATAGTTTTTTAGTTCTCAATGAAGTTTTTGAATCATACTTGACATTGTGAATAAATTGTTACTTGAGCATAAGAAATCATATGATAAAATCTCTATATGTTGCTATTATGAGAATGATCATGATGCCCTCATGTTCCTATTTTATTTTTATCGACACCTCTATCTCTAAACATGTGGACATATTTTTTGATCTCGGCTTCCGCTTGAGGACAAGCGAGGTCTAAGCTTGGGGGAGTTGATACGTCCATTTTGCATCATGCTTTTATATCGATATTTATTGCATTATGGTCTATTATTTCATGTTATGTCACAATAGTTATGGCTATTGTCTCTTCTTTTACAAGGTTTACATGAAGAGGGAGAATGCCGGCAGCTGGGATTCTGGGCTGGAAAAGGAGCAAATATTGGAGACCTATTCCGCACAGCTCCAAAAGTCCTGAAACTCCACGAAAGTCATTTTTGAATTAATGATAAATATTGAGCGGAAGAAATACCAAATGGGGCCCACACCCTGGCCACGAGGGTGGGGGCGCGCCCTACACCCTGCCTCGTGGGCCACCTGGTAGCCCTCCGGTGCCCATCTTCTGCTATATGAAGTCTTTTACACTGAAAAAAATCATAAGCAAGATCACGGGATGAAACTCCACCGCCACAAGGCGGAACCTTGGCGGAATCAATCTAGGGCTCCGGTGGAGCTGTTCTGCCGGGGAAACTTCCCTCCGGGAGGGGGAAATCATCATCATCATCATCATCATAATCATCACCAACGATCCTCTCATCAAGAGGGGGTCAATCTCCATCAACATCTTCACCAGCACCATCTCCTCTCAAACCCTAGTTCATCTCTTGTATCAAATCTCTGTAGCAAAACCTCAGATTGGTACCTGTGGGTTGCTAGTAGTGTTGATTACTCTTTGTAGTTGATGCTAGTTGGTTTCTTTGGTGGAAGATCATATGTTTAGATCCTTAATGCATATTAATACCCCTCTGATTATGAACATGAATATGCTTTGTGAGTAGTTACGTTTGTTCCTGAGGACATGGGTGAAGTCTTGCTATTATTAGTCATGTGAATTTGGTATTCGTTGGATATTTGGATGAGATGTATGCTGTCTCTCCTCTAGTGGTGTTATGTGAACATCGACTACATGAAACTTCACCATTATTTGGGCCTAGAGGAAGGCATTGGGAAGTAATAAGTAGATGATGGGTTGCTACAGTGACAGAAGCTTAAACCCTAGTTTATAAGTTGCTTCCTAAGGGGCTGATTTGGATCCACATGTTTCATGCTATGGTTAGGTTTACCTTAATACTTCTTTTGTAGTTGCGGATGCTTGCAATAGGGGTTAATCATAAGTGGGATGCTTGTCCAAGAAAGGGCAGTACCCAAGCACCGGTCCACCCACATATCAAATTATCAAAGTAATGAATGTGAATCATATGAGCGTGATGAGTACTAGCTTGACGATAATTCCCATGTATCCTCGGGAGCGGTTTTCTCATTATAAGAACTTGTCCAGGCTTGTCCTTTCCTACAAAAAGGATTGAGCCACCTTGCTGCACCTTATTTACTTTCATTGCTTGCTACCCGTTACAAATTATCTTATCACAAAACTATCTGTTACCTACAATTTCAGTGCTTGTAGAGAATACCTTACTGAAAACCGCTTTTCATTTCTGTCTGCTCCTCGTTGGGTTCGACACTCTTACTTATCAAAAGGACTACGATAGATCCCCTACACTTGTGGGTCATCAAGACTCTTTTCTGGCACCGTTGCCGGGAAGTGAAGCACTTTTGGTGAGTGGAACTTGGTAAGGAAACATTTATATAGTGTGCTGAAATTTACTGTCACTTGTTACTATGGAAACTAATCCTTTGAGGGGGCCTGTTCGGGGTATCTTCACCCCGACCAGTGGAGCAAAGAGTTGCTCCTCCACCTACTGAACCTACTGAAAATGTTTACTTTCAAATTCCTTCGGGTATGGTAGAGAAACTGCTAGCTAATCCCTTGCAGGAGATGGAACATTGCATCCCGATTTACACCTTATCTATGTGGATGAAGTTTGTGGATTATTTAAGCTTGCAGGTATGCCCGATGATGTTGTTAAGAAGAAGGTCTTTCCTTTATCTTTGAAGGGGGGCGCATTGACATGGTATAGGCTATGTGATGATATGGGATCCTGGGACTATAAACGATTGAAATTGGAACTTCACCAGAAGTTTTATCCTATGCATCTTGTTCAGCGTGATCGTAATTATATATATAATTTTTGGCCTCGCGAAGGAGAAAGCATTGCTCAAGCTTGGGGGAGACTTAAGTCAATGTTATATTCATGCCCCAACCATGAGCTCTCAAGAGAAATGATTATTCAAAATTTTTATGATCGGTTTTCTCTCAACAATCGCACCATGCTTGATACTTCTTGTGCTAGCTCTAATATGATGAAGACTATTGAATTCAAGTGGGATTTATTGGAAAGAATTAAACGCAACTCTGAAGATTGGGATTCCAACGATGGTAAGGAGTCAGGTATGGCACCTAAGTTTGATTGTGTTAAATCTTTTATGGATACTGATGCTTGTCCAAGAAAGGGCAGTACCCAAGCACCGGTCCACCCACATATCAAATTATCAAAGTAATGAATGCGAATCATATGAGCGTGATGAAAACTAGCTTGACGATAATTCCCATGTGTCCTCGGGAGCGCTTTTCTCATTATAAGAACTTGTCCAGGCTTGTCGTTTGCTACAAAAAGGATTGGCCACCTTGTTGCACCTTATTTACTTTCATTTCGTGCTACCCGTTACAAATTATCTTATCACAAAACTATCTGTTACCTACAATTTCAGTGCTTGCAGAGAATACCTTACTGAAAACCGCTTGTCATTTCCTTCTGCTCCTCGTTGGGTTCGACACTCCTACTTATCGAAAGGACTACGATAGACCCCCTACACTTGTGGGTTATCAGTTTGAGCGTTTCTCTCATACACGTATGCGCATGTGTGTGAGGCGTTGGGCGAGGCGTTTGCTTACTGAACCCGAGCGATTGCTGTAGCTACGTTACTGAAACCGAGTGAGGCGTTCGCTTACTGAACCCGAGCAATTGTAGTAGCTATGTTAGTGAAACCGAGCGATCGATCCCTTGGCTGTTAACTGAACCCGAGCGATTCCTTCACTAGTGCTGCTAACTGAAGCCGATCGAACCTGCCTCTTGATGAATAGTGACCATTGTTGGGGGTTGGATGAACAGTTCCCGGTGGGGGTTGGATGAACTGGACCCCATGGTAGTAGGCCTTTTCCATTGGATTAACGGGACCCCGAGGATGCCTCCACACCCGAGCCACTTGGAGGTGGATGAATAAGACCCCGTGGAGGGCTGGTTGAACAGTAGCCAGTGGAGGCTGGATGAACAACATCTCGTGGATGAATCGTAGCTGGTGCAGGCAGGAGGAGGGTCGCAGTGGATGAACAGTAGTAGGGGAGGCTGGAGGAAGTCGACTGTGGATGAAGAGTAGCTCGTGGAGGCTGGAGGAAGTCGACGGTGGATGAACAATAGCCCGTGGAGTCCCGTTTTGTGATACGCCACACCCCTCCCGATGAACAGGACCCTGTTTCGACCGTAGGCGCTCCAACAGAAGTCCGTTTCCTTTGTTTGTGGTACGCCACACCCACTCCCGATCAACAGGACCCTGTTTCGACCATAGGAGCTCGAACAGAAGTCTGTTTCCTCTGTTTTGCGGTACACCAGACCCCTCCCAATGAACATGATCCTGTTTCGACCATAGGCAGTTGAACAGAAGGTCGTTTCCTCCATTCTGTGGTACGCCAGGCCCCATTTCGGCTATTCCGTCCAAGCCGGTTGGCTCCCGATGAACAAGACGCGTTTCGTTGCCTCCAATGAACATGACGCAATTTCTCCATTCTGACCTAGCTTGTTGGCTGCAGATGAACAGGACACCGTTGATGCCGTCCACTGCCTCTCCATGTACACGAGCCCTGGCTGTACGTATGCGCGAGTAGGCGTTCGATACCTCGTCCGTATGTACGTACATGGCCATATTTTTTGGCATGTGGCTATACGTACATGTACACCATTTAGACTGGACTGCCTGAACTGCTACGTTGGAGGCTCTACTACTACACGTGCCGCTGCTTGCCCGACCAAGGTTCATCACTGCAGAGTTATCGATCGACCAGTATGTACGTACACATTCACGATAAGATAGACAACCCTATGCATGGTTTGACTAGGTGGGTCCCAGCTGTCAGGGAGGATAAGGAAGCACTTCCTTGCGTGTGAAGATGTAGCTGGTGGGTCCCAGCTGTCAGGGGGAATTATTTTTCGCAAAATATGGTGGCCCTTCCGGTGGGTCCCTGCTGTCAGGTGGAGGAATCATTATTTTGCGCGTAAGGAGGCACTTCCTTGCTGCGGCCATGGACCCAGCTGTCAGCCTCTCCATGCACAATCCTCTTCATGGAAGTCGTTCCTTCACCACGTTGAGCATGCCACACCAAGAGCACCAAGGTGGTGGATGACGGCGTGGCCTAGCTAGTAAGGGAATGACCCGGAGCCGGGAAGACTCTGCAGTTGTTTCCCACGCGGAGGGGTTATGAGGGTTTACTGGTTCGGCTATAGTATGAGGCTGCCGTCACCGAAGAATAACAGGAGGTCTGGGTGAGTACAAGGATGGCCAGGCCAACGATGGGAGTAGGGTGGGGTGGTGAGGCCTACGCGGCAGCACAGCCGGCCACGGGATGCAAGAGCAGGCGACATGGTCGACGATGGTTTGAGCGGCTGGAGCAAGAAGACCAGAGGTTGAAGAAGCACGACGGCCGTTGGATGGACATCATATGATCACTGCAGCTAGAATCGTTTATATTGACTAAGTTGACAAATCCCGCATCTGTCTCAACTTAGTAGGCCCACAATTCAGCCTCCAAATATGGTGGGTCCCAGCTAGCAAGGGGTATTTATTTTTTGTGCATAATAAGGAGGCACTTCCTTGCATGCGAAGATATAGCTAGTGGGTCTGACCTATCAGCGGGAGGAACCTTTTTTCACGAAATAGAGAGGCCCTTCCACTGGGTCCCTGCTGTTAGGTGGAGAAATCATTATTTCACGCGTAAAAGGAGGCACTTTCTTGCCTGCGGCTGTGGACCAAGCTGCTAGCCTCTCCATGTACAGTCCTCTTCCGATGGATGTTGTTCGTTGACCATGTTGACCACGCCGCACCGAGCGCTCCAGGGTGGTGGATGATGGCGAGACCTAGGAAGGGAATGACCTGGAGCTGGAGAAGACTCGGCAGTTGTTTCCACAAGGAGGGGAGTATGAGGGTTTATTGGTTCGTTTGCCATCGCTGGAGAATAACAAGAACTGTGGGTGCGTAGAGGGATGGCCAGGCCAGCAATGGGAGTAGTGTGGGCGGTTAGGCCTACACGCAACACATCTGGCCACGGGAGGCATGAGCAGGCAGTACAACCGGCGCTAGTTTGGGTGGCTGGAGCAAGAAGACCAGAGGTTGAAGAAGCAGCATGGCTGTTGTATTAACATCATACGGTCACTATAGCTAGAATCATTTATATTGACTATGTTGACCAAGCCCTGCGTCCGCGTCAAGTTAGTAGGCCCACAAGTCAGCCTCCAAATCTGTGGCAGACAACATAGAGCCCATTTTCTTTTTTTTTAATAATTTCCCATTTGCTAATTCTTAAGGAATTCATTACAACCAATTTTTTGGCCAGGACCACGGTCTCAAAGATCAACCTAATTTTGCATATTTCGGTGGAGTCCAAACTGTTTAGATCCAAAAATGATAGACATTTATTTTTTAAGAACTTATTGATTTGCCAAATAAAATATTGTTTTATTTTATAAGCTAATAAGACATGGGACAATTGATTTGGTTTTAGGGAAAACCAGTGGTAAAAAATCAGCATTGGGAGGGAAAACAAGAACAAAAAATAAGGATGTAAAGATGAAAAGGGAACTCCAAGTATTTTCAGTTTAATAGTATATGTATATGAACTAGTAAAACTATAGGTAGAGATCAGAAAACAAAAGTAGGACATGGCATTTTTAGAGGAAAATAGAACTGAGCTGCGCGTTTTCATCAGTAAAAAAACTGCCTGCAAATGTTCTAAGAGCAAATGTTACTAAGGCTGGTGGGCCAGAGGCCAGTTGATACGCGTCGGATCATTGTGCCTGATTGTCATCATGGGTTGAGCCTGTTAAAAACAAAACCATGCGTGGGCAGTGTACAACCCAGTTGATAGTTGCTCGACCTGAAAAAACAATATACATGTTGGATCCCAGTTATCAGTCTGTACTTGTAGAATTCTCTCATTTATTAAGTACGTTGAAATTTCATGGGTTTCACCGTCTCGGACATTAGAATTGTTTTTCCATCATGATAATAAGTGCATTGACTTGCTTGTGTACGGCCATGAACTTGCTGGTTCCATACGGTTAGGCTCTGTATGGACAGTCGTCTTGTGGTTCCACGGACGAATTTCATGCAAATTGGATGATTTTCAGTGATAGCAGACTATATTCATTGCATTTTACATATTTCTTCTTATTATGGAATATTTTACATATTTCAACTACTAATAATAGACTAGGCCTTTTTTCAGTCCATGGGAGGCGCTTCACGCGATCGAGGTCGCGACAGTTAACTATTCTGGCAGGCCCAAATCCATCACTTCTCTCTCTTTTAACAATTTGCAACTAGGCTTGGCATGCCATAGCCCAGTCCCGGCGTGCTACGTCCAACTATCAGCATGTGAAACCTGATGGATCCCGTGCGTACTCGAAGATGTAAATTTTTTGGAGAACTGGGAATTCGAACGGCACGTACTTATGCTACCCATCAAAAAAATTAGGTGCCTGAAAATTCCTTTCAAAACAAATGAGTCAGCTTTATATCCACGTCAACCCTCGATATGATGGTTGGAAGCAAATGCCAAGTTCATACCGAAAGGTCCTTAACAACAATACCAACTTGCAGACAACGAGGTAAACAAGCACCAATACCAAACTAACTTATAATCTATTTAGTCCTAACCCTAGTGTTCATCTGGTAGAGAATCTTGTAGACGACCAGCTCCCGCTCCTTCTCTTACTCCAGGTCCCCGAGGTGGTACTGGTGCATCACCCAGTTGGTCCTCTACTGGTCAAAGTTCTTGTTGGTGTGAGCACCAGAACCTTTTTGCTGCCCGTCTACCGACCGTTGACCATCACCGGAAAGGTATTGACAGTCTTGTGCCACATCGCGTGCATGCTGTACTCTAACTGTATCTTGTGACGCGTCCGCGTGGAAGAAATGCCTGCTTAGGCCACTCAGTGTGATACCTGCAGTGTTAGCGAATACAAGTTTTAGGGTATGTAATTGGCATTTTCATAACATTTTTGGCATGTTGTAGTCACTTGCTTCACTTTTTATTAACTGCCAAATTGTAATTGCTTCACTAGGTATGTGTATAAAAACAAAAATAGAGGTATAAACAAAGTAATATATTTGTGCAAGTAGACGGCCGATCAGTGTCTCACCTGGAAGTTTCTCAGGATGGGTGTAGCATATGCTGTGCTCGCTGTCGATGGTTGGTATGAACAAATCGATAAGAGGGTGAGATCTCGCGATGTCAGCACTCACTTTGGCCTCAAGTTGCTTGATCAGCTCCTGATCCATGGGATCAAACTTGATGCTAGACCGCAGCACCGACCAATCCTTCTTGGACTTGCATCGGCTAATTCTAGTTAAATGGTACTCAATGTATGATCAATCAACTGTTTAAGTAAATGATGAAAGATTTTGATAGATAAGTGCTACTCCAAATCTGAAGTCCACAATACCTGAACAAACTGGGGTCTCGGCTTCATTACTACATGCATACTCTAAAAACTTGAGAACCCCCATAAAGATCGAAATCATCATATAGGGCGACGGGACGAATACTCATAGGAGCAGCCTCGCTGGTTCCTTCCTTCATCTGGCTAGCTTGAAGAACATCCTTAATGAGATCAATTTTTTCAGCGTCTTCCTTTTGACTACTTGTAATGAAGTATAGCAGCTCTAGTAGCTCATTGCTCATCGTACCAACTGGACCGAAACAAGGCGGCGGCCGGGAGGCCGGGAGGCTGGGAGAGAACGGGAGAGTGATTTTGGAGAGAATGGGAGAGTGTTGTTGTACTACGAGAGGGGTGAGGCTCACTTTGATGAACCTTGATGGAAATATGCCCTAGAGGCAATAATAAAACGGTTATTAATATATTTCCTTAATCATGATAAAGGTTTATTATTCATGCTAGAATTGTATTGACCGGAAACTTAAATACATGTGTGGATACATAAACAAATATCGTGTCCCTAGTGAGCCTCTACTAGACTAGCTCGTTGATCAAAGATGGTTAAGTTTCCTAACCATAGACATGAGTTGTCATTTGATAATGGGATAACATCATTAGGAGAATGATATGATGGACATGACCCAACAATTTATTGCTATTGCTTTCTTAATGTCTAATACATGTTTCTTCGACCATGACATCATGCAACTCCTGGACTCCGGAGGAATGCCTTATGTGCCATCAAATGTCATAACGTAACTGGGTGATCATAAATGTGCTCTATAGGTATCTCCGAAGTTGTCTGTTGAGTTGGCATGGATCGAGACTGTGGTTTGTCACTCCATATGACGAAGAGGTATCTTTGGGCCCTCTCGGTAATACAGCATCACAAGAATCTTGCAAGCAAAGTTATTAGGAGTTAGTTATGAGATGATGTATTAAAGAACGAGGAAAGAGACTTGCTAGTAACGATATTGAACTAGGTATGGAGATACCGAGGATCGAATAACATACCGACGGACAAAGAGAACTACGTATGTTGTCATAAAGGTTTGACCGATAAAGATCTTTGTAGAATATGTTGGAACCAATATGGGCATCTAGGTACCGCTATTGGTTATTGATCGGAGAAGCATCTCGGTCATGTCTACATCATTCTCGAACCCGTAGGGTCCGCACGCTTAATGTTCATTGATGATATAGTATTATATGAGTTATGTATATATGTTGGTGACCGAATGTTGTTCGGAGTCCTGGATGAGATCACGGACATGAAGAGGAGCTCCGAAATAGTTCGGAGGTAAAAAATCATATATGGATAATCGTGTTTGGTCTCTAGAAGGGTTTCAGAATTCACCGGAAGGGGTTTTGGATGTTTCCCAAAATGTCCTGGTGCGAGAATACTTTATTTGGGCCAAGGGGTAAAGCCCACAGGGCTTTAGGAAGGTGCAAAAGGCAGTTTGCAGAGGCCAAGGGGACAGACGCCAGTGACCCTGGCGTCCTTGGTGTCTGGGGCCAGACGCCAAGGACCCTGGCGTCTGGTCCTGGAGTCCGAGAAGGACTCTTGCCTTGTGGGCTAAACCGACTTTGTGGAGGCTCTTTCTCCAAGAAACGACCCTAGGGCTCAACATATAAATAGAGGGGTAGAGCTAGCACTAAGAACACATCAAGATTCGCCAAGCCATGTGCCGGCAACCCCGCCCCCTCTAGTTTATCCCCCGTCATAGTTTTCGTTGTCCTTGGCAAAGCCCTAGGGAGATTGTTCTTCACCACCACCGTCACCATGCCGTTGTGCTGTTGGAACTCATCTACTATTTCTCCTTTCTTGCTGGATCGAGAATGGGAGGACCCCATCGAGTTGAACGTGTGCTGAACATGGAGGTGTCGTACGTTCGGTACTTGATCGGGACGGATCATGAAGGTGTATGACTACATCAACCACATTGATAAATGCTTCCGCTTCGCGATCTACAAGGGTGTGTAGATGCTCTCCCCCTCTGGTAGCTATGCATCTCCATGGATAGATCTTGCGTGTGCGTAGAAATTTTTTGTTTTCCTTGCAATGTTCCCCAACAGTGGCATCATGAGCCAGGTCTATGCATAGATGATATGCATGAGTAGAACACAAAGGAGTTGTGGGCGGTGATGTCATACTACTTACCACCAACGTGTTATTTTGATTCAGCGGCATTGTGGGATGAAGCGGCCCGGACCAACCTTACATGTCCATGCACATGGGACCAGTTCAACCGACTGACATGCAACTTGTTTTGCATAAAGGTGGCTGGTGGGTGTCTGTTTCTCCTACTTTAGTTGAATCAAATTTGACTACAGCCGGTCCTTGCAGAAGGTAAAAACAGCAAACTTGGTAATCACTATTGTGTTTTCGCGTAGGTAAGAACGGTTCTTGCTAGTTACCATAGCAGCCTCGTAAAATTTGCAACAACAAACTAGAGGACGTCTAACTTGTTTTTGCAGGGCATGTTGTGATGTGATATGGTCAAGATATGATGTGATATATGTTGATGTATGAAAGTGCGTTATATCGACTAGAGGGAGGGTGAATAGGAGATTTTTACAAATTCGTCACTGAGGAATCTCTAGGTGAGGTCCTAAGCAACGACACACTAGCAACGGAATAAGTACTCAGGTATAAACATAACAGAGCAACAACATAGTCATCATGATGAAATGAAAACAAGCATAGAGTAAAGATAGCGTGAAAACAAGATAAGCAGGCTAAATACTATGTGACTGAAGAATTAGGATTGAGGAATTACAGAAAATCTTCAGTCAAAGTCTTCAAACAGTAATGATCAGGTCCATCAACACATGAATGAGGAAATGAAAGGGTTGAGGAAACAGAACTAGTTGGCTTGGTGAAGAAAATGATTTGGTAGACCAGTTCCAACTGCTGTGACAGTTGTACGTCTGGGTGGAGCGGCTGAGTATTTAAACTCGAGGACACACAGTCCCGGACACATAGTCCTCACCATATTCTCCTTGAGCTAAATTCACACAGACCTCGCCCAACACTCGTGGTAAGTCTTTAGGTGACTTCCAAACCTTACCAGACTTGGTCACTTGGCGATCCACAATTCCTCTTGGATGCTCAGACCATGACACCTAACTGTCTGGAGGATGCACAATCATCAAAGATAACAAGTGTCGGTTCCACATAGGAACAATCTCTTCAGTGATGGTCAATCACTTTGGGTTTGTAGGTGTTTGGGTTTGGGTTTTGGGTTTTCCTCACTTGATGATTTTCGCTGAAAGTCCACGGAGGATGGGATGCTCTCAATGACAAGTGTCAGTTTCTCTCGGAGCAGCCAACCAGCTAGTGGTTGTAGGGGGTAGCTATTTATATCCTAGGGAGCAACCCGACATGATAAGACATAAATGCCCTTCAGTGATATGAATGTCAGGTGGGTAGATATTTTGGGACAACTGGCGCATAGCACAACAACGGTCGGATTTTTTAGGTTCAAATTCCTCGAGGCTATCATGTTCCTCACTGTTAGACAGTTTGCACTGGTGAATTCCTAACTCCACAGTCGGAACAAATTCCTCAGACACTAGAAGATCTTCGTCTCTATCACTGAAGAAATTGACTGAACTGATATGAGATTTCCAATGGCTTTGCTCGAAAGGATTGGGTAGGAGTAGGATTTTGAGATGAGCATCACTTGGAAATCGGTTTACTTAGTATTACCTCGACCCCTTTAACAGTACAGTGTTTCCTATGACTCAAGAAAGAGAGAATGAAACTACGAAAACAAAAGTCTTCATGCTTCATAATCCTCGCATGAATATCCAAGTATTCAAGGTCACACCAATTTCTTCAATTTAAAAATCTTCAGGAGAACCAAAGTCTTCAGCTGAAGACATACATTTTTAGGGGTCGACTTTCATCGTAAATATCAAACTCATCATCGACTTGTAGAGCATGTGTACACTCACAAACATATTAGTCCCTTAACCTATAAGTCATCAATACACCAAAATCACTAAGGGGCACTAGATGCACTTACAATCTCCCCCTTTTTGGTGATTGATGGCAAATAGGTTATGTTTTCAACAGGGATAAACATATCAATTGAAAGGGTTAAGAATTGAGGAATTTGATTGCAAGATATAGAAGAACTCCCCTTGAAAATGTGCATATTTGAGGAATTTGCTTTGGATAGCAAATACACATTGCAGAGCAATATCATGGAGATCTCCCCCTATATCAAGTAATTCATACACACATTTAACATATCATATGAATAATTTGAAATGCATGATAAAATATGGTGTTTGACAAAATTCAGCATGCGTGCGTTAAGTACTTGAGGAATTAAGCATGCAGAAAGTAGTCAAAAGTATCAGACCACCATAGGACTTAAGTTTACAACTCAGCAAATCAAACACATTAGAAGAACAAGAGTTGTAACTTAACAAAAAAATGCCCATATAAGAGACCCGCTTGAAGACTAACTCAAATTTCTCCCCCTTTGTTATCAAATGACCAAAAGGGACAAAAAGTGAGGACTAACGCCCCTGAAGAATATCAGCATGATGTTGATGGAGGAGCGCGAGCGTTGTTGGGGTCGTCCGTTGTTGTAGGGCCTGCCGCAGTGTCGTGCAAATCTTCAGCTTTGTCTATCTCGCGCGATGAAGAATATGAGCTGACGACCAGCTGATGAACTTTGACCTTCTTGAATTTCTTCGAAGGTGGCTGAGACCAGTCAAAGTCCTGTTGGAAGTCCATCTTCTTGAGTTCATCATCAGTGTAGATATGCGAAAGAATAGCCCAGGTGCGGTCGAAGACTTGATGCAGATAAAGGTGATTCTTCTTAACAGTGTTTTGAGTGACAGTCATGTTCTGAAGAATAGCACCAAACTGACGCTTGAACCACTTGTGATTTCTATCCACCTTCTGATGAAGACTTAGAAGTAGTTCACGATCAGTCATCACACACGGAGCAGTGGCCTGAGGATTTTGCTTTTAAGCATTTGCATCAGTGTCATGAGTGGCAGAGTCATCATTTGTTGAGTAGGATGCTGCCTTTCGAAATTGACCATCCAAAGGACGAGTGCCTTCATCAATAATTGCAACCTTGCCCTTCTCATCGGCTGAGGAAATAGTCTGTTTGTGGACTTCAAGTGGTGGCAAATAGCTGAGATGATTCTGAAAGTCGGCCTTGTAATGAATTGAAGTCCTTGATCTGATGAATTTCATGATCCAGGGAGCGTAAGGTTTCAACTCAAAAGGTGACAAAGCAGCATTGGCCAAAGTCCTCATGAAGAAATCATGATAGTTGATTGGAATACCATGCATGATGTTGAAAAGCAAGTTCTTCATGATGCCAACAACTTCTTCTTCTTCTTCTTCTTCTTCTTCTTCTTCTTCTTCTTCTTCTTCTTCTTCTTCTTCTTCTTCTTCTTCTTCTTCTTCTTCTTCTTCTTGTTCTTCTTCTTCTTCTTCTTCTTCTTCTTCTTCTTCAGAGTTGTGGCCCTTAATAGGACTGAGGATTTTGGCCAGAATGCGATAGACAGTCCTTGGCACATACAACAAATCCTTGACGAGGAAATTTGTCCTTGGAGCTTGGCCAGCCTTCAAAGGCTTCATCAACACTTGCATCAGATGATTTTGCAATTCATGTTGTTCATATAGTTTCAGAGCGCCTTCAGTGGGTGGACTGACTGGGACGACATGAAGCAATTCAGAGCTCGGAGCTTTGTGATGAGTATTTTCAGTCATCCAGTCCAGAACCCATGAATTCACATTGTCAACATTGCCGGTCAGACGCGAAGTGGCATAGAACTGAAGAATGAGCTCTTCATTCCAGTCGCAGATGTCCGTGCAGAAGTTGAGTAGCCCTGCATTGTGAAGAACAATGAGGACTGGAGTGAAACATGGAAGAGAATCCATATCCACATGAGGAATTTGCATATGGCCAAACACTTTATCCTTGTCAAACAACAGTGTTGAATAAAAGTTCATCTGAGAAGCAGTCCAGAAACGATTGCAGTGAAGGCGATCAGAGTCATAAGGATTGAAATCAGAGAAGAAATGACTCTTAGCAAAGAAGTCATCAGCCTTGAACTTCTTCTTCTTGGAGTGAGGATTTTGTGGCTTCGGCTGAAGATTTGCAGTGGAAGTCTTCACGGCCGCTTGAAGTAAAACCTCCTGAGCCTCAGGCCGAGGAATCTTAGGAGCAGTTTCTTCTGTTGTCTTCTTCTCCATTTCATCAGAACTAGTGGCTAGAACTTCTTCACGGACTGAGGAATTTGTTGCAGAGGAGTGGTCAAAGGAGAATTGGAATGATGACTTTCCCAATAATCATCATTCATCACTGGAGTCGTAGACCCGATGTCCACATCCTCTTCTTTAGTTTCAATTTCTTCAACACCGGCCTCTTCAGCAGTGAACTGAGGTAACGGCGATGATAGCTGTAGTGGTGAAGGGATAGCATCCACTTAAATTTCATCATCCAACTGCTCTGACGTAGCAACAGATGGATTTTCTTCATCAATGTCATCAGTGATGACATATTCTTCACCAAAAGGAACAATCTACTTTGATGGCATGACAGTCAGGGGAACAACATCAATTGGATTCGTGTAAGGGCTCGTCAAAGTCTTCACTTTCTTTGGAGCTGAAGAGTCTGAGGCGTCTGATACTTTCCTCTTTTTCACTGTTGCCCTTTCGGTAGCCTTTGTTTTCTTCGCCTCTGATGCAGAAGGAATATGAGTGCTTTTCATCTGTGAAGACTTTGCAGGGGGAGCAGATGAAAGAGGCATAGTTTCTTTAGGCGCAACTGTTTCAGTTACACTGGAAGGTTCAGATTCTTCAGGTGCAGCAGCAGATTCTTCAGCAGGCCTAGGTTGATCTTCAGGCGCAACATTGGTGGTTGCCCTGGCAATTTCATCAGGAGCTAGAATTGCATCATCAGCCCTGGCACTCCCAGTTTCTTCAGCAGCCTGATTTTCATCAGCGGTGCTGGCATGTTCTTTAGTGGGCTAAGCAGATGCTTCACCCTGAGGAATTTCTGGTTGCGCTTCAGCAACAATGTTGGTCTTGAGGCCTTTTGCCAGCTTGACGAATCCGACTTTGGCACCTATCCAGTCAGCACGATACGCGTCAAATTCATCACTGAGAGCTTTGATTTCAGACTGTATAGTCACAAATCTTCAGTGGTCATTTTCAAGACATTTTTCTTCAGATAATCCTCCTTATTGTACTGAGTATCCTTCACTGATCTGGCCTTCTCGAATTTCCACTTTTCTTCAGCGATGAAGGCAGTCAACATGTGACTTTGTCTAGGTGTGAGGTTCAGATCAGGCAGAGGTGTGTTGGGATCTTTATGCCAAAGATCGATGATGTCGGTGTACAAAAGTGTGGGTACTTATGTACCCCTTACTTGTGCATGGTCGGTCGCAACCACACCTACAGCAGGGCTTGGCTAGGCAGAGGAGGATGGCAGAAGGCAAGAGGGGAACAAAGAATATCAGAACATACACTCAAGGGAACAAGCAGCAAGAGGCAAGCAGGGCCATGCCTAGCAACAAGCCTTGCCGGGGCAACGTACGAAGCCCCCCCCGGCAAGCTCCTTGCCGGGGCAGCTTGCGAAAGCGACTAGCAGGGCCACCGCCCTTGGGGTTGAGAGCTCTGACACCATCAACAATGTTACGAACAAGATTTGGAGAGCACATGCCTGGTAGCATGCGGCCCCTCACGAAGATTGGCAACCCACGAGTCCACGTGGGATCGGAAGACGAAGACCCCCGGCAAGACCCTCGCCAGGGACAACTCCAAGGCCCCTGGCAAGGCTTGCCAAGGACGATCGCTGGGCTGTGGATAGGCCTACGCTCGGCAAGGTTTTTGCCACTTCACCACCAGTCCTATGCGACGATAGGCACGCCAGCTAAGCAGACGGCTGCATGGCGGCATGTAGATCTTCGTGGAAGCCTACCATTTCGCCAACACAGCAGCTGGTTGGCCATCATGGTGTTGTATGCCTCGTCGGCCCAGACGCGTGGCGAGGCGAGGAGGAGCGGTGAAGGATGTGATGGCCTCTATTGCCGTCCCCAATAAAGCGAGAGGACACGTAGGCGACGCATTAAATGCGCTTGTCCTACGTTGATCGAGCGATAAGCTCGTACCACTATAGCTTGCCACCTCCTATGTGCCACTGTGGCAACCCCTTTGTGTATAAAAGGAGGCCCAAGGCGCACAGAGAGAGGATTCATACTTTTGGACATAGCACGCATCGTAGCTAGTTCAAAAGCACAAGAACACACATATAACCAGATAAAGCAGGACCAGGGTATTACGCATCCTTCCGACCCGAACCTGGATAAAAATCCTCTGTGTGCTAACGGCTCGACCTGCTCTTCATGCAACTAATCTCTAGCCGAACGTAGAAGGGATCCTTGTGACCACATAGGTGATCGGTTTCCCCATTATCTTTGGCGCGCCAGGTAGGGGGCGTTAGATTTGAGAATCTGGTCCGTTGGTTAGGGAAGTAGTTTCTTCCTCGCCATGGCGCTGAAGAAGAAGACGACCGCAGCGGCGAGCCCGGTCGAGGTCGTCCGCGCCATCTTGGTGCGAAGGACCAGGCGAGCGGCGGCACCCACGGCTCCACACAGCAACAAAAAGCTAAGTTATCTTAACTTTGAGTAATTCTTCCTTTTTATGAGGTTATCAGCCGTCAAGTTCTTCAAGGGGCTAGTCTGCCGTTTTCATGTGGCCAATAGGGTCATTCCCGACAACGGCACGCAGTTCATAAGCCGCACCTTCATGCAGTACATCCAAGACCTCGGCAGCAAGAACAAAGACTTTGGACAAGCTACGCAAGTGCGAAAGACGCTGGATTGATGAGTTGCCGACAGTTCTTTGGTCAATCAGAACGACGCCAAATCGAGCCATCGGCCAGACACCCTTCTCCCTCGTATAGGGGGCAAAGGCAGTTCTCCCAACGGAACTCACATACGGGTCACCTCGAGTGCTCGCTTATGATGAGCTTGAGCAAGAGCGGTTGTAGCAAGATGACGCAACGCTCCTTGAGGAAGATCGTCTTCGCGCGGCTGTGCGAGCTGCACGCTACCAGCAAGCCTTGTGCCGCTACAATAGCCGCAAGGTTCATGCCCGAAGCTTTGAGGAAGGCGACCTTGTTCTTCGGCGCGTTTAGTCGTCCAAGAATTCCAACAAGTTGACGCCGAAGTGGGAAGGCCCTTATCGGGTAATACGAGTCACCAGGCCCGGCGTAGTCTGCCTGGAGACCAAAGATGGTATTTCGGTGAGCAACTCCTGGAACATCGAACATCTTCCCAAGTTTTACCCATAAGGCGTGGTTGCCGGGCCCACTGGCAGACCACTTTTTGTACAAGCCTTGCCAGCAAGGCATGTAACCCTTTGTACAAACCCATGCGCAGACCCTAAGCAACAGATAAATAAATGAAGCACTGGCACCCTAAGTTTTAGGATGCATGCTAGGTCGAGTCTCTCTCTCTCTCTGTTAGGGTTGATAGTGCTTAGCAGCGACTAACCCCTAGCACAAAGGTCGAGTGCGCGTCTCTCTGTCCATTTCGGTCCTTTTTGGTTTGGAGGCTGCCCAGGCGTTTCTGCCAAACCCTTTGAAGGAAAGGAGACAGACCGGTGTCTCGACCCCGGCAAGCCAAGGTTGTCGGGGGCTGCAAATTCAAGTATCCAACCACAACAAGCCAAGGTTGCCGGGGGATACAGACTTAGATAAGTCTTTTGTCCCATGCTATGTACTTCTGTATGGAACTTGGATGTACGAAACTTTGTTCATTCCTGTACCACCGTGCCCCCTCTCCCCCGTGCCCAAAAACCCTTCTTTGGGTCAGAACTTGGTTGTAGTGCGATGGGAAAGAAACAAATGAAGGGCCTAATCCTACTCCACCCTTACCCCCGCCAAGGGCATGAGTGTGGACGAGCTCTAGAGCGGGAGGACGGCAAGGTCTGTTGTCGGGTGACGATGCTAATCTTAAGATAACAAGGACTCGTTCCTTGGTGTGAGCCTCGCTTGCGCACAAAAGAACCCGGCAAGCACCCTTTTCTTCATTAATACGTTGTTAACAAGTACAATTTTTTTGACTGGTGACTGTAGGGAAAACCCCCCACAACATTTCAACTTTATTACCAAGAAAAAGTGTACAATATACAAAGATTACAAGGGGTAATCAGAGAAAGAAAACTAAACTAAATACTAAAGATTTAGGGATACAAAACCTCATGGAGGTAGAAAGGAAATCCACTTAAGAAGCTCTTCCTTGTACTTAGCCTTAACTCTGTGTTGCATTAGCAGAATATCATGAATGAAAGAACTCCTCCACTTGTTGAAACTCTGCCTCTCATGCCTAAACACCTTTGCATTCCAGATTATCCATATGTTCCAGCAAGCAACAAACACAACTTCAGTGAAGAAAGGCTTTGCAAAGTCCTGTTTGGCTTGCAAAACAACATCAGACATGTCATTCCCAGGTGACCATGTGATTTGTAGATAATTCCATATTCTGACACTGAAGTTGCATTCAAAAAACAGATGATTCCTGGTCTCTCTAGTCCTCAAGTGACAAAGGAGGCAGTTAACTCCATCATCCATATGCCAATGCCTTCTTTCCACCATGTCTTTGGTATTTAACCTGTCCATGATTAACATCCAAGCAAACACCTTGATTTTCATTGTGCAAGAAGATTTCCATATCCACAGAAGGAGAGGGTTAAAGGACATGTTGGAATGCATAATTGAGTAGAACAGCTTTGGCTTGAAAGCATTACATGTCCCCTGCCAGAATCAGCAATCCTTAGCCTCCAAATCTCTACCACAAGAGACCATAAGATTTTGCACTGTCAACAAATCCTGGTAAGCTTGTGCAGATAGAGGAAGATGAAACATGTTAACCATATCCTGAGATTGAAAAGCTTCATAGACAGAGATCCAGGAAATCTTTCACATATGAGAAAAGCCTAGGGAACCTAATCTGCAAAGGCTCAACTGAGTCACCAAGCTTCCACTTATCAGACCAAAACAGGGCAGTGTTCCCACAATTAACTTGAACCCAAGTTGTGTTCCTATAATGATCCATCAGCTTACAAATATCCTTCCACCAAAAAGAGCCACAACTGTCAGTACCCTGAGGCACTGAAGAATGATAATATGTGTCCCAAATAAGAGAGACCCAAGGCAAATCCCTCCTATTTAGGAAATTTTGCAAATGCTTGAGAAACAGTGCCATGTTTTGCACCCCCAGGTTCAAAATTCCCAAACCACCTTTGCTCTTGGGCCTACAAATGAGATCCCAAGCAGCCAAGGATGGAGCTGGCTCATCCCTATGCTTTCTCCATAGACACTGTCTCTGAATTCTCTCCAGTTGTTTTAAGATTCCAGCAGGTGCCAGCAAACTACCAAGATAAAAAATTGGCATGGAGGACAAGGCAGAGTTTAGGAGCTGAAGTCTCCCCTTGATTGAGGAAGGAGGAACTAGATGTCATCCTTCTCTCCATACAATCCACTAGTGGCATAAAATCCACCATTTTAGGTCTTGTAGTGCCAACAGGTAAGCCAAGATATGTGAAAGGCATTTTCCCACTTGGCAACCAAAACCAGCAGCCAACTCAATAGTAACATCCTCATCAACATTTATGGGCACCATAGAAGATTTATGGAAATTAACCACTAGCCCAGTTTATCTTGAAAACACTTGCAGCATGTCCTTCAAAGCCAAAAGTTGCTTTTTATCATCTGGCAATATAATGAGAGTATCATCAGCATATTGCACAATGGGATAATCTTGGTCATGGCATGCAATTGGAAACTTTAGAATTCCCCTCCTGAACATATCATTCACCACTGTTTGCAGAAGATCAGCAGCAATAACAAAGAGTAGAGGTGAATGACAGTCTCCCTGCCTAACACCCTTTTTACAAAGAAACTGCCTACCAGGTACCCCATTTAACAGCACTGATGATGTTCCTGTGGAAACAAGCTGCTTGACCCAGAGAATCCATTTCTGATTGAAGCATTTATATTTTAGGATCTGCAAAATGGTTTCATGCTCAATTGAGTCAAAAGCCTTTTCAAAATCCAGCTTAAGAATCACAATAGGCCTCTTAGATTGATGGCATTGGTGCAAATATTCCAAAGACCAGCCAATGCAGTCATGTATAGTCCTGCTCTTGATAAAACCATATTGGTTTTTATGTATGCATGCCATAATTATCTTTTGAAACCTATTAGCAGCCATCTTAGACAAAAACTTAAGACCCATCCCAGTCAAAGAAATAGGTCTATAGTCACCAATCCCTTCAGGATTCAATTTCTTAGGGATCAGGGTGATATAAGAGCCATTGATGTTTTCCAAATTTGCAGTACCAGAATGAAAAGCCTCAGCCAACTCATAAAAATCTTGATAGATAATGTGCCAGCATTTTAAAAAACCATTAAAACCATCAGGACCAGGGGCCTTGTCAATGGGCATATGTTTGACTATGTCATCCATTTCCTCCTTAGTGAAAGGTTCAGTGAGAAAGTCCAACCCTTCAACTGGCTTAAGTAGCTTACTGAGATCAAAGCCCATGGCAATTCCATTAGAGACTCCCATTCTACTCTTGAAGCAGTTCCATATAATGCCCTCCATCTGAGAGTGATTAGAGACCATTGTCCCATCAATGTCCTTCAAAGAGGCAATTGAATTTCTTCTATGCCTCTCAGTGGCCATAGTATGAAAGAATTTAGTATTTTCACCAGCAAGCTTAATATATCTAATTGTGCACCTCTTTTTCCAATAAACAAACTGAAGATGCAAGAGAATCTCCACATGTATTTTGACTACCTTCCTGAAATTAAATTCAAGTCTGAACAAAGGCCTTAGCTCATCAAGACCACCAAGACACAAAATGACCTCATTGCATTTAGCAATCAAATTCTTCAGTTTGGAAATATTTAATTTCCACTTCTTAAGAGCACCTCTTAAACTCTTAAACTTATCAGCAATCCTAGCAGTGATATGAGATTTATGAGAAGCTTTATGCCATGATTGTTGAACACATTCCATAAAACCATCAAGCTCAACCCAGAAATTTTCAAACCTAAAGATTTTAGATTTGGGAATAGAGGTTTTGATTGTGACTATGATATTTCTCCAACGTATCTATAATTTTTGATTGCTCCATGCTATATTATCTACTGTTTTAGGCAATATTGGGCTTTATTATCCACTTTTATATTATTTTTGGGACTAACATATTAACCGGAGGCCCAGCCCAGATTTGTTGTTTTATGCCTATTTTAGTGTTTCGAGGAAAAGGAATATCAGACGGAGTCAAAATGGAACAAAATCAACTAGAGAAGTTATTTTTGGAAGGAAACCCCCCTGGGGCACGCCCCCTGCCTCGTGGCCCCCCCATCGGTCCACCGACGTACCCCCTGCACCCATATATACCTACGTATCGTAAAACTTCCAGAATAGAAGATAGATTGGGAGTTCCGCCACCGCAAGCCTCTATAGCCACCAAAAACCTCTCGGGAGCCCGTTCCGGCACCCTGCCGGAGGGGGGACCCATCACCGGTGGCCATCTTCATCATCCCGGCGCTATCCATGAAGAGGAGGGAGTAGTTCACCCTCGGGGCTGAGGGTATGTACCAGTAGCTATGTGTTTGATCTCTCTCTCTCTCGTGTTCTCTCTCGTGTTCCTCTATGGCACGATCTTGATGTATCCCGAGCTTTGCTATTGTAATTGGATCTGATGATGTTTCTCCCCCTCTACTCTCTTGTGATGAACTGAGTTTCCCCTTTGAAGTTATCTTATCGGATTGAGTCTTTTATGAGAACACTTGATGTATGTTTTGGTGATCAACTTGCGGGTTTCGTGACATTGGGAACCTATGCATAGGGGTTGGCACACGTTCTTGACTCTCCGATAGAAACTTTGGGGAACTCTTTGAAGTACTTTTATGTTGGTTGGATGAATCTGAGATTGTGTGACACATATCGTATAATCATGCCCACGGATACTTGAGGTGACAATGGAGTATCTAGGTGACATTAGGGTTTTGGTTGATTCGTGTCTTAAGGTGTTATTCTAGTACGAACTCTTTTATAGATTAATCCGAAAGAATAACTTTGAGGTGGTTTCGTACCCAACCATAATCTCTACGTTTGTTCTCCGCTATTAGTGGCTTCGGAGTGACTCTTTGTTGCATGTTTAGGGCTTGTCATATGATCTATCTATGTTATTATTGTTGAGAGAACTTGCACTAGTGAAAGTATGAACCCTAGGCCTTGTTTCCTATCATTGCATTACCGTTTACGCTCACTTTTATCATTAGTTACCTTGCTGTTTTTATTATTTCAGATTACAAAAACCTATATCTACTATCTATTTTGCACCTGTATCACCATCTCTTCGTCGAACTAGTGGACCTATACAATTTACCATTGTATTGGGTGTGTTGGGGACACAAGAGACTTTTTGTTATTTGGTTGCAGGGTTGTTTGAGAGAGACCATCTTCTACACCTCCCATGGATTGATAAACCTTAGGTAATCCACTTGAGGGAAATTTGCTACTGTCCTACAAACCTGTGCACTTGCAGGCCCAACAACGTCTACAAGAAGAAGGTTGTGTAGTAGACATCAAGCTCTTTTCTGGTGCCGTTGCCGGGGAGGTGAGTGCTTGAAGGTATATCTTTAGATCTTGAAATCGAATCTTTTTGTTTCTTGTTTTATCACTAGTTTAGTTTATAAAAGAAAAACTACAAAAAATTGGAGTTAAGTCTGTCTCATACGCTTCACCTTTTTAATATCTTTCGTGAGTATGATGGAAAGGATAATTGTGCTCAAGTGCTAGAAGAAGAAATCTCTAAATTGTTTGGCACTAAATATTTGAATGATGAGCATGATTGCAATGTTGTTAGTACGAATTCTTTGAATATCCATGATGCTAATGATGATTGCACTAGTCATGATGAAAATGCCTCCTATAAACATGTCAATTTTTGTGGAGTGCATTGGGTTTGCAAGTACACACCAAATAGGGAAGATAGATATTGCAAGAGGCATAAGTACTTAGAAACCAAATTGTTGCAAGAAGAGCTAGATGAATGTGCTGAAAATTTATTTTTTCTTAGCCATACTTGTGAACTTTGCAATGAACATGATCATTTTAGTACCCAATGCAAATTGTTTCATGATCGTATCGTGTCCAAAAATTGTGATGACTTTATTTCCCTTGCACATCATAATGAACTTAGTTTGCTCTTGGGTTATGAAGAAATTAAACGTATAACCAAGGATATTCCAAAATTTGCCCTTGATAAAGTTCTTCATTTTGATGTAGAGAAAATTTATATGTATTGTGCGGTGAATTGCATAGAAAATCCTTATATTGCCAATTAAATAAAGAAAATAAAGCAAATAGAAGATGATGAGAATACTAATGAAAGGGAAGAGACTTCCCCATATCCTCCTATTATTTCTTATGATGATTCAGGTAACGAGGAGGAGCTTTCTATTCAACCAATCTCGTCAATAAGGAGCTCAAAGAGGAAGGTTGAACCCACACTTAATGTGAAGAAGAAAAAGAAAAGAAGGGGCAACAAAGGTAAAAAGGTATCCCTCCCAAATGATGTTGCTCCTACTACTCATTGTGATGATGATAATTGCTATACTATTGGTGCTATCAATATTTTTAATGATGAGAGTGATTATGCTTATGATATGAAAGGGCCCAAGCTTGGGGAAGCTATGTTTGATGCGGATGAAATATTTGAGAATATATTTGCTGGAATTAATGTTTGTCCCAAGCTTGGGGATGCTATGTTTAATGAAGATGATATTTTTAGCATCCCAAGTTTTGATATGCAAAGTTGTTATGATGATAGCATGCCTCCTACTTATGATGATTATATTGATGAAAGTGGGTTTGGAAGAGTGTCAACTTTAGGAAGTAGTGATCCCACTATTTTGGAGGATGTTGAATTTTATTGTGATGAATATGAAAGTGGATTTGGAAGAGTGTCAACTTTATTTAGTGATTCCACTATCTTGGGAGAGGTTTCAATCGATTATGATGAGAACGAAGTTGCTACTTATGATGATTATTGTGATGAAACTTATGCTATAAAAAGTAGTGATGATTATATTTACAAATATTGTCATGATTTTGATTACCCTTTTTCTGAACATTACTCTTTTAATATGGAAACAATTTTTAGTGTTCAAGTCTCTTATGATACTTCCACTATTCCGAATGAGAAGAATTTTGTTTATGTGGAGAGTAGTAAATTTTCTATGCTTGTAGATCATGAAAAGAATGCTTTAGGTGCTGGTTATATTGTTGAATTCATTCATGATGCTGAAAATTATTATGAGAGAGGATCATATGCTTCTGCATATTGCAATAATATCAAGTTTCCTCTCTATGTGCTTCAAATCTTGAAGTTATGCTTGTTTTGCCTTCCTATGCTTGTTGATTATTGTTCCCATAAGTTGTTTGCTCACACAATCGCTATGCATAGGAAGTGTGTTAGACTTAAAAGTGCTAGTCATATGCTTCATGATGCTCCCGTTATGTTTCAATTCTTATCTTTTATGTGAGCATCATTGTCATCATCATGCCTAGCTAGAAAGGCATTAAAGAAAAGCGCTTGTTGGGAGACAACCCAATATTTATACTTACTGTTTTTGTGTGTTCACATGATTATGCTACTTTAGTAATCATGTTTTGTAGCTTTTGTTTCAATAAAGTGCCAAGTAAGACCTTTAGGATAGCTTACGGTGATAGTTCTGTTGATCCTGCTGAGAATCAGAAACTTTTGCACCCAGTAAATTAGTTTTTTTAATTCACAGAAACATGCTTATGATCTGAATATTTCTGCTATGGATTGGTACACGAATTGCTTAGGACTTCCTAATTTTGTAGGATTGTTGGAGTTCCATAAGTATACGTTTGATACAGATTACTACAGATTGTTCTGTTTTTGACAGATTCTGTTTTCTATGTGTTGTTTGCTTATTTTGATGAATCTATGAGTAGTATCGGAGGGTATGAACCATAGATAAGTTGGAATACAGTATATATTACACCAATATGAATTTAGAATGAGTTCATTACAGTACCTAAGTGGTTGTTTTATTTTCTTATACTAACGGAGCTTACGAGTTTTCTGTTGAGTTTTGTGTTGTGCAGTTTTCAAGTTTTGGGTAAAGATTCGATGGACTAGGGAATAAGGAGTGGCAAGAGCCTAAGCTTGGGGATTACCAAGGCACCCCAAGGTAATATCCAAGGACAACCAAGAGCCTAAGCTTGGGGATGCCCCGGAAGGCATCCCCTCTTTCGTCTTCGTCTATCGGTAACTTTACTTGGAGCTATATTTTTCTTCACCACATGATATATGTTTTGCTTGGAGAGTCATTTCCTTTTGTTAGTTTTTGCTTTATGTTAGTTAGAATAATGTTTTGCATCTTTAATTTCAATAAAGAAGTCAAGGATAGCCTTTGCCATGCTTATTTGGATAGTATACATGTTGCTGTTTGAAAACAGAAAGTTTACCGCTGTTGCAAAAATTCCCTAGAAAAGTCAGAGAATGGTATAATGTTGAATATTTTTGCATATTGAGATCTGATAAATTTATTACAGTGGGAATTTTAGTTCATAATTTTTGGAGTTAGGGAAGTATTGATACTCCTGCATTCTTTACAGACTGTACTGTTTTGACAGATTGCTGTTATGTTTGCATTGTTTGCATATGTTTGCTTGCTTAATGATTCTATTTGAAGATAGGAATTAAATATGCAGAGTAATTTAGTATGAAATGTTGAATAATAATTTTACTGATTTGTTACAGTAGAAAATGATAAGGTTTTGCATTGGTTTATACTAACCTATCTCACGAGTTCTTGTTGAGTTTGGTGTGGATGAAGCTTTTTGATAAAAAGAAGAAACCATGGTATGAGAGGAATTAAGGAGACACAAAAGTTCAAGCTTGGGGATTCCCAAGGCACCCCAAGATAATATTTCAAGAAATCTCAAGCATCTAAGCTTGGGGATGCCCCGGTAGGCATCCCACCTTTCTTCTTCAACAACTATCGGTTAGTATCGGTTGAGCCTAAGTTTTTGCTTCTTCACATGATTTGTGATATCCTTGCAATGTAGTTTTCTTTAGCTTTGCTTGCTGTTTGAATAAAGTATCAAGATCTGAAATTCTTAAACGAGAGGGAGTCTTCACATAGTTACATAGTTATTTAGCTACTCATTGATCTTCACTTATATCTTTCGGAGTAGTTTTCGTAATTGCTCTAGTACTTCACTTATATCTTTTAGAGCATGGTGGTAGTTTTATTTTGGAGAAATAGATGAACTCTCATACTTCACTTATATTATTTTGAGAGTCTTAAATAGCATGGTAATTTTCTTAAATAATCCTAATATGCTAAGCATACAAGATTTGTAAGAATTCTTAGGAGTGTGTTGAATACTATGAGAAGTTTGATGTTTGATAATTGTTTTGAGATATGGAGATGGTGATATTAGAGTCATGCTAGTTGAGTAGTTGTGAATTTGAGAAATACTTGTGTTAAAGTTTGTGATTCCCGTAGCATGCACGTATGGTGAACCGTTATGTGATGAACTCGGAGAATGATTTATTTATTGATTGTCTTCCATATGAGTGGCGGTCGGGGACGAGCGATGGTTTTTTCCTACCAATCTATCCCCCTAGGAGCATGCGCATAATACTTTGCTTTGATAACTTCTAGATTTTTGCAATAAGTATATGAGTTCTTTATGACTAATTTTGAGTCCATGGATTATACGCACTTTTTCCCATCGTTCCACCATTACTAGCCTCTCTAATACCACGCACCTTTTCGTCGGTATCATAAACCTCCTTATATCTTCCTCAAAACAGCCACCATACCTACCTATTATGGCATTTCCATAGCCATTCCGAGATATATTGCCATGCAACTTCCCACCGTTCCGTTCATCATCATCATGACATACATTACTTTTGTCATATTGCCATTGCATGATCATGTAGTTGACATCGTATTTGTGGCAAAGCCACCATGCATTATTTTTCATACATGTCACTCTTGATTCACTGCACCATCCCGGTACACCGTCAGAGGCATTCATATAGAGTCATATCTTGTTCTAAGTTTCGAGTTGTGATCCTTATGTTGTAATCAATAGAAGTGTGATGATCATCATTATGAGAGCATTGCCCAAAAAAAGGAAGAAAGGCCAAAAAAAGAAAGGCCCAAAAAAAGGAGAAAATAAATAAAAAGGGCAATGCTACTATCTCTTTTTCCACACTTGTGCTTCAAAGTAGCACCTTGTTCTTCATGTAGTGAGTCTCATATATTGTGCTTCAAAGTAGCACCTTGTTCTTCATGTAGCGAGTCTCATAAGTTGTCTTTTTATACTAGTGGGAATTTTTCATTATAGAACTTGGCTTGTATATTCCTATGATGGGCTTCGTCAAATGCCCTAGGTCTTCATGAGCAAGCGAGTTGGATGCACACCCACTAGTTTTCTTTTGTTAAGCATTCATAGCTCTAGTGCATCCGTTGCATGGCAATCCCTACTCCTCATGTTGACATCAATTGATGGGCTTCTCCATAGCCCGTTGATTATCCTCGTCAATGTGAGACTTTCTCCTTTTTTGTCTTCTCCACACAATCTGCATCATCATATTCTGTTCCACCCATAGTGCTATATCCATGTCTCACGCTCATGTATTGCATGAAGGTTGAAAAAGTTTGAGATTATTTAAGTATGAAACAATTGCTTGCCTTGTCATCAGGGGTATAGAAGTTGGGAACATATTTGTGTGACGAAAATGAAGCATAGCCTAACTATATGATTTTGTAGGGGTGAACTTTCTTTTGCCATGTTATTTTGAGAAGACATGATTACTTTGATTAGTATGCTTGAAGTGTTACTATTTCTTTTATCAATATAAACTTTTATTTCGAATCATTCGGATCTGAATATTCATATCACAAGTAAGAGGAATTACATTGAAATTATGCCAAGTAGCACTTCGCATCAAAAATTCTTTTTTATCATTTACCTACTCGAGGACGAGCAGGAATTAAGCTTGGGGATGCTTGATACGTCTCCAACATATCTATAATTTTTGATTGCTCCATGCTATATTATCTACTATTTTAGGAAATATTGGGCTTTATTATCCACTTTTATATTATTTTTGGGACTAACATATTAACCGGAGGCCCAGCCCAGATTTGCTGTTTTATGCCTATTTCAGTGTTTCGAGGAAAAGGAATATGAGACGGAGTCAAAACGGAACGAAATCAACTCGAGAAGTTATTTTTGGAAGGAAACCCCCCTGGGGCGCGCCCCCCTGCCTCGTGGCCCCCCTTCGGTCCACCGACGTACCCCCTACACCCATGTATACCTATGTATCGTAAAACTTCCAGAACAGAAGATAGATCGGGAGTTCCGCTGCCGCAAGCCTCTGAGCCACCAAAAACCTCTCGGGAGCCCATTCCGGCACCCTGTCGGAGAGGGAACCCATCACTGGTGGCCATCTTCATCATCCCGGCTCTATCCATGATGAGGAGGGAGTAGTTCACCCTCGGGGCTGAGGGTATGTACCAGTAGCTACGTGTTTGATCTCTCTCTCTCTCTCTCTCTCTCGTGTTCTCTCTCGTGTTCCTCTATGGCACGATCTTGATGTATCCCGAGCTTTGCTATTGTAGTTGGATCTTATGATATTTCTCCCCCTCTACTCTCTTGTGATGAATAGAGTTTCCCCATTGAAGTTATCTTATCGGATTTAGTCTTTTATGAGAACACTTGATGTATGTTTTGGTGATCAACTTGCGGGTTTCGTGACATTGGGAACCTATGCATAGGGGTTGGCACACGTTCTTGACTCTCCGATAGAAACTTTGGGGCACTCTTTGAAACACTTTTATGTTGGTTTGATGAATCTGAGATTGTGTGATGCATATCGTGTAATCATGCCCACGGATACTTGAGGTGACAGTGGAGTATCTAGGTAACATTAGGGTTTATGTTGATTTGTGTCTTAAGGTGCTATTCTAGTACGAACTCTTTTATAGATTGATCCGAAAGAATAACTTTGAGGTGGTTTCGTACCCTACCATAATCTCTACGTTTGTTCTCCGCTATTAGTGGCTTCAGAGTGACTCTTTGTTGCATGTTGAGGGCTTGTCATATGATCTATATATGTTATTATTGTTGAGAGAACTTGCACTAGTGAAAGTATGAACCCTAGGCCTTGTTTCCTATCATTACAATACCGTTTACGCTTACTTTTATCATTAGTTACCTTGCTGTTTTTATTATTTCAGATTACAAAAACCTATATCTACTATCTATTTTGCACTTGTATCACCATCTCTTCGTCGAACTAGTGCACCTATACAATTTACCATTGTATTGGGTGTGTTGGGGACACAAGAGACTTTTTGTTATTTGGTTGCAGGGTTGTTTGAGAGAGACCATCTTCATCCTATGCCTCCCATGGATTGATAAACCTTAGGTCATCCACTTGAGGGAAATTTGCTACTGTCCTACAAACCTGTGCACTTGCAGGCCCAACAACGTCTACAAGAAGAAGGTTGTGTAGTAGACATCAGACTACACATGGCACATGATCAAAGGCTGTTCTGTCCGAAGGCAAAACTTCAGTCATTGGATAAGAAGAAATCCAATCTGCAGAGGTGAAGAACCAGTCCAACTGTTCCAAAAGTGGGCAATCCTGCATATTGGACCAAGTGTATGCTCTTCCTTTAAGGGGCAGCTCAAGCAGACCCAAGTGGGCAATGATTTCATTAAAGATTAAAATATCATTCAGGTCCCCCTTTGCATATTCCTGTTCTCCAGTGATCTTACAAAATTAAAATCACGCACCAAAAGCCAATTACCATCCATAGGTATTTGTAGATTATAAAGCTAGCTGACAAAAGTATCTCTAGCTTCCCCTTGACAAGGGCCATAAACTGAGACTAAGGACCATTTCTCATTATTCTGCTTTGAGATAAACTGAACAATTATTGCAAAAGGTTTAATCTCAATCACATCACCCCAGAAAATGGAGGAATTCCAAACAACCAAGATTCCCCTAGAAGCTCCCATAGAAGGGGAGAAAGCAAAGCTATCAAATCTTTTGGGGCAAAAAGATCTAATAGACCTAAAATTAAAAGAGCTGCACTTAGTTTCCTGGAAACAGGCCACAGCACATTGACATTCATCCAGTTTTTGTCTGACAGCCCTTTGCCTTGCATCAAAGTTCAAACCTCTAACATTCCAGCACAAAACACCCCAGCTTTTACATGCATTACTCATTAAAACATATATCAGGAGATAATAAAGTCTTGTGGCTCATAATGCCAGCACAAGCAACAGGAGTCCAAGTAGATAAACTTAAAATATTACAGGGACCAAAGAAGGGACATATCCCTAACAAATGAGGACCAAAATAAGCAATGATCCACACCCCACCAACTAATATGTCACTACACATTTGCACCATTTTTTGGGGTAGCAGAGGGATCATCCATAAGCTTGTCCACAGAAATGAGATCTTCAGCAATGCCAAGTTCCTTGCCAATCTACTGTAGCTTGCTGATAGGAGTTGGAGGTGGAAGATCATCAAGTTGCTCATCCTGCAGATTATCAGACACTATGGCAGAGAAAGGTTTGGGCTTTGGCTTCCTCCTCTTGGACTGCATGGGTAGCTCCTGGATGACTGGCTTGAAGCCATCTCTCTGCAGAAATCCCCTGATGCACCTCCTCATAGAAGTCTCCACAATTGGGGGTTGGAGCCAAAGTCTTCCTTGGCCTTCTGTTTGTCCTCTTTTCATGTTCAGAAGAAACCACAACCTCTGCTGTAGGAGGAACATTCTCAGACTGAACTTCCTCACTGTCAAAAGATTCCAAAGAAGGAAAAAGTGCCCTTGCCACATGCTTATGCTCCTGCACAGGTGCTTCATATGTTAACCTTGGTACCTCAAAAGCCAGATCCTAACTTCTCTTGGACAGCAGGGAAGACTTAATAGGCAGCACCTCAACAGGTTTAGATAGCTGAAAGTTGAAGTCAGACTGCAACAAAATCTCAAATTGTTTCCTCAAAGCCATCTTTGGTGGCAGCTCAGGTCCAAAAAACACTTTGTCAGCAGCAATGTTCTCAACAAGAAGCTCCTCAACAGCAATAGGATTAACAACTAAATGACCAGCAATAGGAGGGTTGTATACCACCATGGCCTAGTCCTCAGGATTGTACATAGGCTCCTCCACCACGGGTTTCTCTTACCCAGCTGCAGGATTAGCATGCTGCTCCACATCAAACACCAGCACAAAATTTGGCTGAATATTTTGATCCACAGATACAGAAAGATCATCAGACAGGTCCAAAACCATTGACTACTGTCCACATCTACATTGTCCTGAGCAACCTCCTCATCCTCTCCCCAAACAACATTGCCCCAATTGTTATCCCCCATGTCTGGGTGCTTAGGAGGAGGAGGTGGCACATCATTCCACCCCATAGCAGGGTATGGTGGCAGAATGAAAGGAGGGAGCTCAGGGAAAGGCACCCCAGGCAGTGGATGTGGGTTTCCATTAATAGGCATCCAATCCTCATCATGCAGCATCTGTTCTGCAAAGTTGGCGCCAAGGATGTAGATAGGGGCTATCCATGACACACATGCCCCACCCCAAGAAGTATAGTCATTAAAAACCACATCATGTGGAACCAATGCATCTTCAGGAAAGGAGGCAAAAACTAGAGTTCTAACTAAATATGGATCCTGGCTATTCCAATGATGAAACTTGCCAAAAGTATTTACTGCAGCTCTGATGTTATCCGTATTACGCAGATCTAAAGGGATGCCCAGCAGCATAATCAACCCTTGACGAAAACCCTGTGCTCCTCGGAAACTCTCTCCCTCATCATGTTTCATAAAACGAATGAAACGATCGTTTCCAAGATGCTGCGGAGGTAACTGAAGAAGAGAAAAATGCACCGCCGGATCTCTGACTCTAAACAACCAACAACATTAATCCAGGGTTGCACTGACCGAACCTGGTATCCATGAGCATCCAACCAGTCAGCCACTTCCTCACGAGCAGCTCCAATCTCATTGGCCTCCGGCAGTGGCATCAGTTCAGCCAGCATGAAGTCCTCATGGCGGCACACAATGGGGACATGCGGCGTCACATATGTGCGCGGCCACCGCGCGTCTCCAGCATCAATGATATGGTGGCCAGCAGGAACAAACTGCATTGGATCGAGCGGAAAGTTTGCCATGGCAGGCGGCGGCGATGGTGGCTCAGGTGGCGGAGGTGGTGTCACAAGAGGAGAGCCAGGAGGAGTTGTGGGGCCAAGGTGGATGGAATTGGGCAGAGAGGCCGGTGCAATGAAAGCAGAGGAGTCCAAGTTAGGTAGATATCCTGTCAAAGAGATATTCCCGGCTCCTGTATCTTGAACCTCGGAAACTGGAACGACAACGGTTTTGGGTTTCCAAACCAAACCCAAACGCTTAGCATAACGGGCGCAATCCCGTCGCGAATGACCAACCCGAGAACAACCCAAGCACTTTAAAGTTGACGTGCAGGCAGAAGAAAAATGTCCTTGCTTAAAACAAAATTGACACGTAACAATTTCATCAACCATGTTATTGATCAGTTCCTCAAACGATGCCTCTGCTTGAGATGAACTAGGCACAACTGGCCCAGGCGAATATGGGCCCAAACTAGACCGGTTCGAAGAGCCTGGATTCCTGCCCGAACTAGACGATGCTATTTCCGAGGCAGAACCCTCCTCACCAGCATGTTGTTGGATCACCGATGAGCTCACCATGCCAAAAACAATCGGTGGCGAGGCTACGGTCCAATTGAGGTCAACCGGTGATGGTGGAAGGATAACTACATGCTCTCTGTCAGAAATTTCATAACCAGCACTCTCAGTGGCAGCAATGCAATCAGCGGATGCATGATATCTATACCCTTTGCACACATCATAATTTTGAAATGTGGCAAAAGATAAGTTCTTCCGAACAACAGATCTAGACTTGAAAGCAGATTTAGCAGGTGGCTTATGCATTGCAAGAAGACCCAAGGCAGCCCTTCGCTTGGAAGGACTAACTAAAACCCATTCGGCATCACATTCTTTCTTCCAAATTTTGAACTCACGATACCAATTCGGACCCCCATTGCCCCACAGATGAAAATAACACTTGAATTGTTGGCAAGAATAGGATCTAGTATCAACAATGTAAAAGCCAACATCTTTGCATGAGACATTAAAACTAAATACCTTGTCGGCAATGCACGTGACCCAAAGATCAATGGCAGATCCACCCAACGCAGATTCAAGCGCTGCGGCCACAGAATCCTCAGAAAGCCTGAAATCATGTCTGCTGAAGGAAACCACTAGGGTGAAAGCCCCTCTATCATTCATGGGATGAATGGTGAGACCAGAAGCCTTGTAGATCTCATCTGCAAAAACTCTACCCTTGGAGAAATCCAATCCAAGAGTAGATCCAAGAGAGGAATCCATCTCCAAAGATATGAGGAGAAAGATCTTGATGCGCCAAAGAAGATGAGTGGATTGGACCACCAAATTATTGGTGAGAAGTGGAGATCGCCGGAGAGCTAGGGTTTAGGGGTGGGTGGGTGGGTGGGTGGGGGCGCCATGATATTCTTGGGGATGAACAAGTAACAAGTACAATTCATATGGAATGTAAACATAAGCAAGGGATTGCAAAGTCTAAATTCGACAAGTGTCCGCGGGCTTAAGATTTAAAAAATGATAAGGTGCCCATAATCCCTTTCTTGTCCCTCTCCTCAGGAAGCGGACCGGGATAGCATGATTGCAAAAGAGTGCCTAGGCGAGGTACGAGCAATAGAAGATACCAAGAGAACTGCTACGTCTTGAGCTTGCGTTGGTTTTCCTTGAAGAGGAAAGGGTGATGCAGCAAAGTAGCGTAAGTATTTCCCTTAGTTTTTGAGAACCAAGGTATCAATCCAGTAGGAGGCTCCTCCAAAGTCCCACGCACCTAGAGAAACAAATGAGAACCTCACAACCAACGCAATAAAGGGGTCGTCAATCCCTTCACAGCCACTTGCAAAAGTGAGATCTGATAGAGATAACAAGATAAGATAAATATTTTAGGTATTTTTATGATATAGATTGGAATGTAAAAGATGCAAATAAAAGTAGATGGAAAACTTATATGATAAAAGATAGACCCAGGGCTATAGGTTTCACTAGTGGCTTATCTCAAGATAGCATAAGTATTATGGTGGATGAACAAATTACTGTCGGGCAATTGATAGAAAAGAGAATAGTTATGAGATTATCTAGGCATGATCATGTATATAGGCATCACGTCCATGACAAGTAGATTGAAACGATTCTGCATCTACTACTATTACTCCACACATCGACCGACTCCCGCCTGCATCTAGAGTATTAAGTTCATGAAGAACAGAGTAACGCATTAAGAAAGATGACATGATGTAGAGGGATAAACTCAAGCAATATGATATAAACCCCATCTTTTTATCCTCGATGGCAACAATACAATACGTGCCTTGCTGCCCCTGCTGTCACTGGGAAATGACACCGCAAGATTGAACCCAAAGCTAAGCACTTCTCCCATTGCAAGAAAGATCAATCTAGTAGGCCAAACCAAACTGATAATTTGAAGAGACTTGCAAATATAACTTAATCACACATAAACGAATTCAGAGGGGATTCAAATATTTCTCATAGATAAACTTGATCATCAACCCACAATTCATCGGATCTCGACAAACACACCGCAAAAAGAGTTACATCGAATAGATCTCCAAGAAGATCGAGGAGAACTTTGTATTGAGATCCAAAGAGAGAGAAGAAGCCATCTAGCTAATGACTATGGACCCGAAGGTCTGTGGTAAACTACTCACAACTCATTGGAAGGGCCTTGGAGAAGATGTAGAGGCCCTCCATGGTCGATTCCCCCTCCGGCGGAGCGCCGGCAAAGGCTCCAAGATGGGATCTCACGGATACAGAAGGTTGCGGCGGTGGAATTAGGTTTTCGTGGTGCTCCTTGATGGTTTCAGGGTACGGGAGTATATATAGGAGGAAGAAGTAGGTCCGTGGATGCTCGAGGGGCCCACGAGGGTGGGGGGCATGCCCACCCCTAGGGGGCGCGCCGGGCACCCTCGTGGCCGCCTCGGTTGTTGCTTGATGTCCACTCCAAGTCTCCAGGTTTGCATTTGTTCCAAAAAGATTGCTCCCGAAGATTTCATCACATTTGGACTCCGTTTGGTATTCCTTTTCTTCGAAACACTGAAATAGGCAAAAAAACAGCAATTCCGGCTGGGCCTCCAGTTAGTAGGTTAGTCCAAAAAATGATACAGAAGTGTAAAGTAAAGCCCATAAACATCCAAAAAGGGTAATATAATAGCATGGAAGAATCAAAAATTATAGATATGTTGGAGACGTATCAAGCACCCCCAAGCTTAATTCCTGCTCGTCCTCGAGTAGGTAAATGATAAAAACAGAACTTTTGATGTGGAATGCTACCTAGCATAATTCTCAATGTAATTTTCTTTATTGTGGCATGAATATTCAGATCCAAATGATTTAAAATAAAAGTTCATATTGACATAAAAAATAGTAATACTTCAAGCATACTAATAAAGCAATCATGTCTTCTCAAAATAACATGGCTAAAGAAAGTTATCCCTACAAAATCATATAGTTTGGCTATGCTATATCTTCATCACACAAAGTATTTAATCATGCACAACCCTGATGACAAGCCAAGCAATTGTTTCATACTTTAGTATTCTCAAACTTTTTCAACTATCACACAATACATGAGCGTGAGCCATGGACATGGCACTATATGTGGAATAGAATGGTGGTTGTGGAGAGGACAAAAAGGGAGAAGATAGTGTCACATAAACTAGGCGTATCAACGGGTGTAGCGACCAGACCTCAAACAATCTAATCACTGTGCATCAGTGTCATCCCTGGATCGGTAATGCTGACATGCACAGTACTCTAGGATTTATAACAGAGTAGCAATCACACACTTTATTACATCGAATGTCTCAAAAGAGAACTTATTACGATAATATGGCTCAAGGACATGTAAAATCGATAACAGCGGAAGGCTTGGAAGATAAAGTGAGTCCATCAACTCCAACGGCATCACTGAGTGAAAGAAAACGACCTATGGCACCTTACTTGTCGTCTGAAAAGTCTGCAACATGAACGTTGCAACCCGAAACGGGTCAGCACATGGAATATGCTGGCAATGTAACACAAGAGAGTAATGAACAGAATAATTGCTATCACTACATGCATATATGGCTGGTGGAAAGCTCTATGGTTAACAGTTTTGCATAAAGCCAATTTTTCCCTCCAACAAAGGAATAAATTTTATTTAACTATCATGGTGGTTGTTAAACATTGAGAAGGTTCCTCCAACTCAATCCCAATTAATCATCATCATTAAACCCACTCAAATTATATTAAGAGTGATGAGATCAACATGATAATCCAAGAACTAGATACTCAAGATGTCCATAATCGGGGACACGTCTAACCATGATTAGTTTATACACTCTGCAGAGGTTTGCACACTTTTCCCCACAAGACCCGAATACATCCATGGTCGGAGAATTGAGACACAGTCTTTCTGAAACAATAACTCTTTACTCTGGGTGGACAGTTACACCTACTTTCCCCTACATCTGCTAGCCCACCACTGAAAGAGGTCTTGCAACGTACTCAACTATGCTAGAGCCCATAATAGCTTGTGGCTGCACACGGAAGTTTCTAGCATGAATAATCTTATGATCCCGTTAATCCTGGGTGGCGGACCATAGGATGATTACATGGGTACTCCGGGATATCCTAAGACAACATTGGATTCTCCAGGTGCCCTAACAACCACTGGGTACTCCAGGGTGCCTTCAAGCAATCCACCCAGATGTGTATTAAGGTAGCCACCATAAGTTCACCATTAAGTAACAACACTCACATCTGTCATGAATCACTCAAACCAAACCACATCTACGAGCATAGCATAGCAATATAAGCAACGTAGAAGTAACTCCCAAAGGTTTGATAATAAACAGGACAATATGTACTACCATATCTACTTCCCAAAACCCACATGTTAATCAGATCCTAACCATGCAATTGTTTGAGGGTTGATCTAATGCAATAAAACTGGGTAGTAAAGAGGTCTGATCAAAGTGTTACTTGCCTTGCTGATGATCCGTGAAACCTAGAGACTCGTAGTAGCACGCTTCGCACTCCGGGCACTCTATCGCAAACAAACAAGCATACAATAAGCACTCAACTAAAAGCACGGGTAAAACTCAAATAATAGATCTAACTAGAAAGTTCAACTTAAGAACTCCGGTTTGCAAAGAGAATCAAATCAAACGAAGCAAGGAAACTCAAACTGCCAAAGAAACAAGCTCCATTTACTAATCTGGACTTAAGTCAAATTTTACAATAGCAAAACTTTGTTCAAGTTGACTAAACATGAAGAGGGTTTCGAGATGAAACTCTAGGCACTTGAATCGCCTGATTCCGATAAACGAGCTAAAAGATAAACTAAAACGAAAATCAGGGCAGAAATCGCGATCGAAAATAATCGCGGAAAATCCCTGGAAAAAGAAAACTGACGAACAGGCTAACGAACGAACGTTCGCTGTCTACGGCTAACGGGTGAAAACCATTCGTTAAAACGAACGTACGAACGGGCGTTCGCTAAATAACTAAACCGGAAAAAAAATAAAACCGATCTAATAAAAAAACGCAGGTTCTAAAAAACCCGCATGATTTTCTACCAAAAACCGGCGATGTCGGCGGCTCCGGCGGGGTTCCGGCGGTGGCGGCAGGGTCAGCGGTGAGGCGGCAGGGCAGCGGCGAAGGGCAGCGGGGTCGGCGGCGGCGGATCCGGTGGCGGCGCGGAAATCAAGGTGGGGCGGGCACTAGGGTTTGCGGTGGGCTGGCGGCTCGCTCGGGCTGTCGGCCTTTAAAGGCCTCCCGGGTGAAGTGTCCGGGTCGGACACGGCCCGGTAAGGCGGTGGACTTTTTTTTAAAAATAATTCCGTGCAGAAAAACAATTAAAAAAAATACTAAACGGACTCCAAAAATCCTGAAATAAATTTTCCCCGTCCTCTAAAAATATAGCGGACAAAGTGAACATTTATTTGGGCCTCTAATACAATTTTGAAAAATTTATATTTTCCCCTAATTAAAAAAATAGCGATAAAACTCCGAATAAAATACTTATTTGATTTTAACATTAAATCTCCAATATTTCTTTATTTTTGGGAAGTCATTTTATCCCCTCTCTTTTATTTTTATAAAAGAAATATTCGAAGAGAAAAAAATTGAAATCAAAAGATCCTCTTTTCAAAATTTGAGAAAACTCAAATATGAAAATAACGAAATCCCCAACTCTCTCCGTGGGTCCTTGAGTTGCGTAGAATTTCTAGGATCAAGCCAACATGCAATAAAATATGATATGGAATGATGATGTAATGTATAACATTCCATATTGAAAATTTTGGATGTTACAAACCTACCCCCCTTAAGATGAATCTCGCCCTCGAGATTCGGGTTGGCTAGAAAATAGGTGAGGGTGGTCCTTCCGTAGGTCTTCCTCTCGTTCCCAGGTTGCTTCATCCTCGGTATGGTGGCTCCACTGAACTTTGCAGAACTTGATAACCTTGCTGCATGTGACTCGACTCGCAAACTCGAGAATCTTGACTGGTTTCTCCTTGTGGGTCAAATCGCTATCCAACGGAATCGCTTCCAGTGGTACTGTATCTCTCGGAGGAATATCAGCCATCTCTGTGTGGCACTTCTTCAACTGGGAAACGTGGAACACATCGTGAACTCCTGACAATCCTTCGGGCAACTCCAACTTGTAAGCAACTTCTCCCATACGTTCCAAAACTTTGTATGGTCGCACAAAACGTGGTGCTAACTTTCCCTTAACTCCAAAACGCTTAACTCCTCGATGTGGGGACACACGAAGATAAACTCTTTCTCCGACTTCTTAAACTGTCTCCCTGCGTTTAGAATCCGCGTAGCTCTTCTGCCTGGACTGGGCTACCTTGAGTCTATCGTGAATTAGCTTAACCTTCTCTTCAAACTCTTTAATCAAATCTGGTCCAAACAACTGACGGTCTCCAACTTCATCCCACAACAATGGTGTCCTGCACCTCCTTCCATACAGAGCTTCGAAAGGGGCCATCTTCAAACTGGCTTGATAACTGTTGTTATATGAGAACTCTGCATATGGAAAATGGTCATCCCAACTAGATCCATAATCTAGCGCACAAGCTCTCAACATGTCCTCCAGAATCTGATTGACTCTCTCGGTCTGTCCATCTGTCTGTGGATGAAAGGTTGTACTGAACTCTAGCCTGGTACCCAAAGTTTCATGCAATTGATTCCAGAACTTTGAGGTAAACTGGGTTCCTCTATATGATACAATGGTCCTTCCATGCAGACATATGATCCTGGTCATGTATATCTTTGCCAACTTAGCACTGGTGTAAGTGGTCTTCACTGGGATGAAATGAGCTACCTTCGTCAAATGATCAACTACAACCCATATCGAGTCATAGCCTTAACGAGTCCTAGGCAATCCCGTGATAAAAGCCATGCCTAGCTTATCCCACTTCCATTCGGGTATCGACAATGGTTGTAGCAATCCTGCTGGCTTCTGATGCTCTGCCTTCACTCTCTGACATACATCACAAACTGCTACATACTTCACAATATCCTTCTTCATTCCGGTCCACCAGAAACTGTCCTTCAAATCCAGATACATCTTTGTATTTCCTGGGTGAATCGAATACGGCGAATCATGGGCCTCCTGCAGAATCAACTTCCTGATCTCCAGACCATTAGGCACATATACGCGGTCCTCAAACCATAAGGTGTCGTGCTCATCCTCACAAAATCCTTTAGCCTTTACTTTGCTCATCCTTTCCTTTATCTCGGAAATCTCCTTGTCAGTCTTATGAGCTTCTCTGATCTTATCCATCAAAGTAGACTTAATCTCCAATGCTTCTACATAGCCTCTCAGAACTATCTCCAAACATAGCTCGCGAAGATCCTCTGCTAACCCCTGGGGTAAATCTCCGGTCATGAGCGTATTGACATGGCTCTTGCGACTCAACACATCAGCTACTACGTTAGCCTTTCCGGGATGATAATGCAACCTCATATCATAATCCTTAATGAGTTCCAACCATCTCCTTTGCCTGAGGTTCAACTCCTTCTACGTGAAGATATACTTCAAACTCTTATGATCCGTGTACACCTCACAGTGGTTTCCGATGAGAAAGTGTCTCCAAGTCTTCAACGCATGCACTACGGCTGCTAACTCCAAATTGTGTGTAGCATAATTCAACTCATGGGGTTTAAGCTGCCATGAGGCATATGAAACAACTCTTCCCTCCTACATAAGCACTGCTCTAAGTCCTCGACAAGAAGCGTCGCAATACACTTGATAATCATTGCGCTGATCTGGCGGAATAAACACTGGAGCTGTAACCAAGCGTTTCTTCCACTCCTGAAAACTGGCCTCACATTCCTCAGTCCATTTGAAATTGGTGTCCTTCTTCAACAACTCTGTCATAGGCTTTGCAATCTTCAAGAAATTGTCAATGAATCTCCGGTAGTATCCTGCGAGTCCAAGAAAACTCCGGATCTCTCCAACTGACGTGGGTGCTTCCCAATTTGTCACGGTGACAACCTTGCTGGGGTCTACTGCTATTCCTTCTCCGGATATAACATGTCCGAGGAATCCAACTTCCTTCAACCAAAACTCACACTTGCTGAACTTGGCATATAACTGATGTTCTATGAGCTTCCCAAGTACCAAACGCAAATGCTCCTTATGCTCCTCTTCATTCTTCGAGTAGACTAGAATATCATCAATGAACACCACGACGAACTTATCCGAAAACTCCATAAACACCTTGTTCATCATGTTCATGAAATAGGTAGGTGAGTTAGTCAGTCCAAATGACATAACGGTATACTCATATAGCCCGTACCTCGTGGTAAAAGCTGTCTTGGGTATATCCGGCTCTCGAATCTTCAGCTGGTGATATCCTGAACGTAGATCGATCTTGGAAAATACTTTAGCTCCTTGCAACTGGTCAAACAGATCATTGATCATCGGTAGTGGGTACTTATTCTTGATTGTCACTTCATTCAAACCACGATAATCAACAACCATCCTCAACGATCCATCCTTCTTCTCCACAAGAAGCACTGGTGATCCCCAAGGTGACGAACTTGGGCGAATATAGCCTTTATCCAGTAACTCCTTAATCTGCTTCTTAATTTTCTCCAAATCCTTTGTGGGCATCCTGTACGGTCTCTTAGATATTGGCCCTGTGCCTGGCAAAAGCTCAATCAAAAACTCAATGTCTCTATCCGGTGGCATGCCTGGCAACTCTTCGGGAAATACATCAGGGAAATCCTTCACCACTGGTACTTCCTCCTGTACAACTCCTGATAAGGAATTCACTTGAGTCCTCTTCGGCACATGTCGGGATACATACTTAATCCTTCTTCCTTCTGGGGTGGTAAGCAAAATCGACTTACTGGCGCAATCGATGTTTCCTCCATACATCGATAGCTAATCCATACCCAAAATCACATCCAAACCTTGCGACTCTAGAATTAGCAGGTTTGAGGGGAAAACATGCCTACCTATGGTCAATGGCATCTGAAAACATCCTTGGCTTGCCATATGCTCCGCTCCTGGTGAGCTTACTAACATAGGTGTTCTAAGAACCTTGGTGGGCAACTTGTACTTATCCACAAATCCCCTTGATATGTATGAATGCGATGCACCAGTATAAAAAAGAACGATTGTAGTAAATGACTTAACCAAAAAACTTACCTATTACTGCATCGGGTTGCGCTTCAACCTCCTCCACGTTAACGTGGTTCACTTGTCCCCTATTGAAAGGGTTGGGCTTCTTCCCAGAGCTTCCATTGCCATTTCCATTCTTTGCTTCAGAACACTCTGTGGCATAATGTCCATTCTTCCCGCACTTGAAACAAGTAATGTGACTTAGATCCTTCTTGGCGGGCGTTGCTGGGTTGGAACAGTTTTGGCCGTTGCTTCCTCCATTACCATTCCCATTCTTGGGGCCACTATGGTTGTGCGAACTTCCTCCATTGTGATTGTGACCTCCATGGTTATGTTGAAGGTGTCCTCCTGAGTTTGGGTAAAACGGGGCCTCTACTGAGCACCAGAATTGTACTTCCCTTGTCCATACTTCCTCTTGCAGTTGTCAATCTACTGCTGCTCCCCTTTAATCATGAGAGCTCTATCTACCAACTCTTGGTAGTTGTTGAAGGTTGACACCATCAACTTCATGCTCAGCTCATCATTCAGTCCTTCCAGAAACTTCTCCTGCTTAGCTGCCTCCATAGCAACGTCATCTGGGGCATAACGTGCTAGCTTACTAAAATCATCCACATACTGTCCCACTGTGCGTCCTCCTTGGCGCAAGTTGTGAAACTCACGCTTCTTCATGGCCATAGCTCCTGCTGAAACAAGGGCAGTATGAAAAGCCTGCTGAAACTGATCCCATGTGACAATGTCGATGGGGTAAGTGGCTGTGAAATTCTCCCACCATGATGCTGCGGGTCCATCAAGCTGATGTGCGGCAAAACGCACTCTCTCCGCATCTGTGCATCCTGCAGTGGTCAACTCCCTTCCAACCTTGTGGAGCCAATCATCTGCAACTATCGGCTCGGTGCTACTGGAGAACACCGGTGGATTCAGCCTTAAGAAACGGGCTAAGTGATCAACAGGTGGTGGTGGTGGTGGGTTGTTGTTGTTGTTGTTGTTGTTATTGTTTCCCTGATTCTGATTCTGGACTAGTATCTGCATCGATGCATTCTGCTGCTGGATCAACTGAGTGAGCTCCGGTGGGAAAGCAAATCCATTGTCGCGTCTCGGAGGTATCTGATGGGTTTAGAAAAGGGAAAACTTTGTTTTTGCCACTCTAGTTTTTGCCAACTTTGCTTATGCCACTCTAGAATTTGACATCTCACTTTTCCACTCTTAGCTTTTGACAATACATCACAAATGCCATTTCGTGGCAAAAATGATAATTTTTCATTTCACTTTTGCCACAATTAGCTTTTGACATGTATCACAATGGCCACTCTAATTTTTTTGCTTTTGCCACGGGATGGAAAAAGTGATATATTGTCAAAAGCTAAGAGTGGCAAAAGTGAAATGTCAAATTCTAGAGTGGCATAAGCAAAGTTGGCAAAAACTAGAGTGGCAAAAACTAAGTTTTCCCTTTAGAAAAGATGAGAAAATAGAATAGAATGAGATCTAGAGGGAAAACACTACCCATATGCACATGAGACAAACACAAATATATCACTTTAATCAATTCAAACAAGGGCATACATCGGTCTAACTATCATTACAAAAGTGCTCGGACTATACTATATACATGGGGGAATAGTACTACTGATATGGTGGTCGACTAGAAAAATTGATCAGTGGAAGACTCCATGATATCTGCTGCAGCTTCATCAACAAAGTCATCATCGCTATCGTCGGGGTCCGAGTCGGTGTCGTCGATGATGATGTAGTTCTCCAGGAAAGTGGAATCATCGTCTTCTCCTCCTAGCGCGGGGTCTCCCATGAATATCCCTAGCTTCTTCATCAAATCGTCATTCTTCTCCACGATTATTGTCATTTCCTCCTCATATCCATCGCGTGTAGAGTTGAGTTCTTCCTCCAGCTCCGTGATCCTGGTCATTGCCTTCTTCAGATCTATCATGCATGCGCACATCTGGTTCTCCTGGCGATGAATGTGTTGGTTTAACTCCTGGATGAAAGCTGCAATAGATCTATCCTTCCTGGTGCTGATCATCTCCCATTGCTCATCTCGTCACCCACAAATCTCGTAGATAGTATCCTTGAGATCCTTGTGGTAAACTTCTCCAATGCGTCCTGTAGTGATGTGGGCTGCCATGCTCTTTCCTAGACTCCAGGTTGGTGCATCAAAGGAAAACTCTATGGGCTCAGTGAGTGGCATGAACATCCTTCCTGGAACTTGAAATCGAATCATCCAATGCTCCTCTTCTGGTAAAGTGGAAATGTAGGTCCTGGTGAAGCTTGGTATTCCAATGTTCAGGTACCTAGTGACTTCCTTCAAGTGGCGTCCAAAAGGTGTATCTTCATCCGGTTGTGTGAACTTGTTCCTTGCATCTGCCATCCTAAAGAGTAGAAAAGGGAGAGGAGTCATAAATGAGAAGAGAGTAGTGATCTAGGGCTTTAGCTTAGTGGTCGTGTCCTACATTCAGCGTGTGCTCTGATACCATCTTGTAGCAACCAAACCTCAAATAGTCTGATCTTTGTGCATCAGTGTTATCCCTGGATTGGTAATGCTAACACGCACAGTACTCGAGGATTTATAACAGAGTAGCAATGACACACTTTATTACTTCGAATGTCTCAGAAGAGAACTTATTACAATAATATGGCTTAAGGCCATCTAAAATCGATAACAGCGAAAGGCTTGGAAGATAAAGTGAGTCCACCAACTCCAACGGCATCACTGAGTGAAAGACAACGACCTATGGCACCTTACTCGTCGTCTGAAAAGTCTGCAACATGAACGTTGCAACCCAAAACGGGCCAGCACATGGAATATGCTGGCAATGTAACACAAGAGAGTAATGAATAGAATAATTGCTATCACTACATGCATATATGGCTGGTGGAAAGCTCTATGGCTAATAGTTTTGCATAAAGCCAATTTTTCCCTACAACAAAGGAATAAATTTTATTTAACTATCATGGTGGTTGTTAAACATTGAGAAGGTTCCTCCAACTCAATTCCAATTAATCATCACCATTAAACCCAATCAAATTATATTAAGAGTGATGAGATCAACATGATAATCCAAGAACTAGATACTCAAGATGTCCATAACCGGGGACACGGCTAACCATGATTAGTTTTTACACTCTGCAGAGGTTTGCACACTTTTCCCCACAAGACTCGAATACATCCATGGTCGGAGAATCGAGACACAGTCTTTCCGAAACAATAATTCTTTACTCTGGGTGGACAATTACACCTACTTTCCCCTACATCTGCTATCCCACCACTGAAAGAGGTCTTGCAACATACTCAACTATGCTAGAGCCCATAATAGCTTGTGGCTGCACAAGGAAGTTTCTAGCATGAATAATCTTATGATCCCTTTGAGCCTGGGTGGCGGACCGTAGGATGATCACATGGGTACTCCGGGATATCCTAGGACAACACTGGATTCTCCAGGTGCCCTGACAACCACTGGGTACTCCAGGGTGCCTTCAAGCAATCCACCCAGATGTGTATTAAAGTAGCCACCTTAAGTTAACCATTAGGTAACAACACTCACATCTGTCATGAATCACTCGAACCAAACCACATCTACGAGCATAACATAGCAATATAAGCAATGTAGAAGTAACTCCCAAAGGTTTGATAATAAACAGGACAATAGGTACTACCTCATTTACTTCCCAAAACCCACATGTTAATCAGATCCTAACCATGCAATTGTTTGAGGGTTGATCTAATGCAATAAAATTGGGTAGTAAAGAGGTATGATCAAAGTGTTACTTGCCTTGCTGATGATCCATGAAACCTAGAGACTCGTAGTAGCACGCTTCGCACTCCGGGTACTCTATCGCAAACAAACACGCATACAATAAGCACTCAACTAAAAGCACGGGTGAAACTAAAATAAGAGATCTAACTAGAAAGTTCAACTTAAGAACTCCGGTTTGCAAAAAGAATCAAATCAAACGAAGCAATGAAACTCAAACTGCGAAAGAAACAAGCTCCGTTTACTAATCTGGACTTAAGCCAAATTTTACAGTAGCAAAACTTTGTTAAAGTTGGTTAAACAGGAAGAGAGTTTTGGGACGAAACACTAGGCGCTTGAATCGCCTGATTCCGATAAACGAGCAAAAAAAACTAAAACGAAAATCAGGGCAGAAATCACGATCGAAAATAATCGTAGAAAATCCCTGGAAAAAGAAAAACTGACGAATAAGCTACCTCGGGACGGACGGCGGTGGCCCCATGGGGTTCCGTCGGTGGCGGGGGGAGGGGGGGGGAGGGGTCGGTGGTAAGGCGGTGGGCGGTGGCGACGGCAACCGGCGGCGGGACGGCGGCGAAGGGCGATGGGGTCGGCGGCAACGGGCGGCGAATTCGGCTGCGGTGGCGGCACGGAAATCAAAGCGGGACGGGTGCTAGGGTTTCGGGCAGGCTGGTGGCTCGCTCGGGCCGTCGGCCTTTAAAGGCCGCCCGGGTGCAGTGTCCTGGTCGGACACGGCCCGGTAAGGTGGTGGACTTTTTTTTAAATAATTCCATGCAGAAAACAAATAAAAGAAATACTAAACAGACTCCAAAAATCCAGAAATAAATTTTCCCCGTCCTCTAAAAATATAGCGAACAAAGTGAACATTTATTGGGGCCTCTAATGCAATTTTGAAAAACGCATATTTTCCCTAATTCAAATAAAATAACGATAAAACTCCGAATAAAATACTTATTTGATTTTAATATTAAATCTCCAATATTTATTTATTTTTGGGAAGTTATTTTATCCCCTCTCTTTTATTTTTATAAAAGAAATATTCGAAGAGAAAATAATTAAAATCAAAAGATCTTCTTTTCAAAATTTGAGAAAACTCAAATATGAAAATAATGAAATCCCCAACTCTCTCCGTGGGTCCTTGAGTTGCGTAGAATTTCTAGGATCAAGCCAACATGCAATAAAATATGATATGCAATGATGATCTAATGTATAACATTCCAAATTGAAAATTTGGGTTGTTACAATGGGCTATGTAGATGCCCATTAATAGATATCAATGTGAGTGAGTAGGGATTGCCATGCAATGGATGCACTAGAGCTATAAATGTATGAAAGCTCAACAAAAGAAACTAAGTGGGTGTGCATCCACCTTGCTTGCTCACGAAGACCTAGGGCGTTTTGAGGAAGCCCATCATTGGAATATACAAGCCAAGTTCTATAATGAAAAATTCCTGCTAGTATATGAAAGTGACAACATAAGAGACTCTCTATCATGAAGATCATGGTGCTAGTTTGAAACACGAGTGTGGTAAAAAGGATAGTAGCATTGTCCCTTCTATCTTTTTCTCTTATTTTTTATTTGGCCTTTCTCTTTTTTTTGTAAAGTCCGAAGTCTCATCCCGACTTGTGGGGGAATCATAGTCTCCATCATCCTTTCCTCACTTCGGACAATGCTCTAATAATGAAGATCATCACACTTTTATTTTCTTACAACTCAAGATTACAACTCGATGCTTAGAACAAGATATGACTCTATATGAATGCCTCCGGCGGTGTACCGGGATATGCAATGAATCAAGAGTGACATGTATGGAATAATTATGAAGGTGGCTCTGACACAAATATGATGTCAACTACATGATCATGCAAAGGCAATATGACAGTGATGATGCATGTCATAATAAACGGAATGGTGGAAAGTTGCATGGCAATATATTTCGGAATGGCTATGGAAAAGTCATAATAGGTAGGTATGGTGGCTGTTTTGAGGAAGGTATATGGTGGGTGTATGGTACCGGCGAAAGTTGCGCGGCACAAGAGAGCTAGCAATGGTGGAAGGATGAGAGTGCGTATAATCCATGGACTCAACATTAGTCATGAAGAACTCATATACTTATTGCAAAAATCTACAAGCCATTGAAAACAAAGTACTATACGCATGCTCTTAGGGGAATAGATTGGTAGGAAAAGACCATCGCTCATCCCCGACCGCCACTCATAAGGAAGACATTTAATAAATAAGTTGTGCCCAAATTCATCACAAAGCGGTTCACCATACGTGCATGCTACGGGAATCACAAACTTCAACACAAGTATTCTTTAAATTCATAATTACCCAACTAGCATGAGTCTAATATCACCATCCTCATATCTCAAAACAATTATCAAGCATCAAATTGATCATGGCATCCAATTCACTTTCTATGATAGTTTTTATTATACCCAACTTGGATGCCCATCATTCTAGGACCAATTTTATAACCATAGAAAATACCATGTTGTTCTATAAGACTCTCAAAATAATATAAGTGAAGCATTATAGATACAAAATTTCTTCAAAATTAAGCCACGACCGTGCTCTAAGATATAAGTGAAGCACTAGAGCAAAATTATCTAGCTCAAAAGATATAAGTGAAGCACATAGAGTATTCTAATAAATTCCAATCAAGTGGGTTTCTCCCAAAAGGTGTGTATAGCAAGGATGATTGTGGTAATCTAAAAATCAAAGACTAATATCATACAAGATGCTCCAAGCAAAACACATATCATGTGGCGAATAAAAATATAGCTCCAAGTAAAGTTACCGATAGACGAAGACGAAAGAGGGGATGCCTTCCGGGGCATCCCAAAGCTTAGGCTTTTGGTTATCCTTGAATATCTTGGGGTGGCATGGGAATCCCCAAGCTTAGGCTCTTGCCACTCCTTATTCGATAGTCCATCAAATCTTTACCCAAAACTTGAAAACTTCACAACACAAAACTCAACAGGAAATCTCATAAGCTCCGTTAGTGCAAGAAAGAAAAACCACCACATAAGGTACTGTAATGAACTCATTATTTATTTATATTGGTGTTAAAACTACTGTACTCCAACTTCTCTATGGTTCATACCCCCCGATAATAGCCATAGCTGCATCAAAATAAGCAAACAACACACGAAAAACAGAATCTGTCAAAAACAGAACAGTCTGTAGCAGTCTGTAACTTTCGAATACTTATCGAACTCTAAAAATCCTACCAAAATAGGAAGTCCTGGTAAATTCGTCTATTTATCTACAGCAAAAAGAATCAATGCAAAAGTACGTTTATGCGAATTACTAAAATTATTTTTGTGCGCACAAAAGTTTCTGCTTTTCAGCAGAATCGAATTAACTATCACCGTAGGTTATCCTATAGGTTCTACTTGGCACAAACACTAATTAAAACATTAAAACACATCTAAACAGGAGCTAGATGAAAATTTTATTACTAAACAGAATCAAAAAGAAAAAAGCAAAAATAAAATTGGGTTTCCTCCCAACAAGCGCTATCATTTAACGCCCCTAGCTAGGCATAAAAGCGAGGATAGATTTAAGTAGTGCCATCTTTGGCACTCAATTCATAAGTAGCTCGCATGATAGATTCATAAGGTAATTTAACTTTCTTTCTTGGAAAGTGTTCCATGCCTTTCCTTAATGGAAATTGGAATCTAATATTCCCTTCCTTCATACCAATAATTGCACTAATCGTTCTAAGGAAAGGTCTACCAAGAATAACATGACATGAAAGATTGCAATCTATATCAAGAACGATAAAATCTACGGGCACATAATTCCTATTTGCAACAATAAGAATATCATTGATCCTCCCCATAGGTTTATTAATGGTGGAACCCGCAAGGTGCAAATTTAAAGAGCAATCATGGAAATCATGGAAACCTAGAATATCACATAAAGTTTTCGGAATCATGGAAACACTAGCACCCAAATCACACAAAGCATAGCACTCATGATCTTTAATTTTAATCTTTATAGTAGGTTCCCACTCATCATAAAGTTTTCTAGGTATAGAAATTTCCAAATTAAGTTTTTCTTCATCAGATTGCATCAAGGCATCAACAATATGTTTGGTAAAAGCTTTATTTTGACTATAAGCATGAGGAGAATTCAACACGGATTGCAACAAGGAAATACAATCTATTAAAGAACAATTATCATAATTGAATTACTTGAAATCCATCATAGTGGGTTCAATGCTATGTAAAGTTTTGACCTCTCCAATCCCACTTTTACCAAATTTAGCATCAAGATCTAAAAACTCCGAATCATTGGGACGCCTTTTAACTAAAGTTGACTCATCTCCAGTCCCATCATGATCAAGATTCATATTACAAAACAAAGATTTAATAGGGGACACATCAATAACTTTTAGATCTTCATTATTATTTTCCCCTAACCCTTCTGGTTTGGCAGCCATCTTATTCACCAAGGTGGCTTGCTTATGAGAAATTTGGGCTATTGATTTTTCAAGACGGGCAATTTGAGAACTCAAACCATAAAATTACTTAGACATATCATCAAGCTCTTTGTTCATGTACTCCATCAAGCTTTTTTGTTCTTTAAGCTATTTTCTAAAGAAACTATTATGCTCAAATTGCAAAGTCATAAAGCTTCTAATGTTTAATTCAATCTCTTCCAACCTTCTAAGATGAAGGTCGGTGTTCTTAGGCAAAGCCATAAGGGCAAACAAGCACACGAGAAGACAAGGGAAAGAGAGAAGAGATTGGGAAAGACAGGGCGAATAAAACAGCAAGGGTGAAGTGGGGGGAGAGGGAAACGAGAGGCAAATGGCAAATAATGTAATGCAAGGGAGATGATTTTGTGATGGGTACTTGGTATGTCTTGACTTGAGCGAAGACCTCCCTGGCAACGGCGCCAGAAATCCTTCTTGCTACGTCTTGAGCTTGCGTTGGTTTTCTTTGAAGAGGAAAGGGTGATGCAGCAAAGTAGCGTAAGTATTTCCCTCAATTTTTGAGAACCAAGGTATCAATCCAGTAGGAGGCTCCTCAAAAGTCCCACACACCTACACAAACAAACGAGAACCTCGCAACCAACGCAATAAAGGGGTTGTCAATCCCTTCACGGCCACTTGCGAAAGTGAGATCTAATAGAGATAATAAGACAAGATAAATATTTTTGGTATTTTTATGATATAGATGGAAAGTAAAAGATGCAAATAAAAGTAGATAGAAAACTTACATGATAAAAGATAGACCTGGCGGCCATAGGTTTCACTAGTGGCTTCTCTCAAGATAGCATAAGTATTACGGTGGGTGAACAAATTACTGTCGAGCAATTGATAGAAAAGCGAATAGTTATGAGATTATCTAGGCATGATCATGTATATAGGCATCACGTCCATGACAAGTAGATTGAAACGATTCTGCATCTACTACTATTACTCCACACATCGACCTACTCCTACCTGCATCTAGAGTATTAAGTTCATGAAGAACAGAGTAACGCGTTAAGAAAGATGACATGATGTAGAGGGATAAACTCATGCAATACTATATAAACCCCATCTTTTTATCCTCGATGGCAACAATACAATAAGTGCCTTGCTGCCCCTGCTGTCACTGGGAAAGGACACCGCAAGATTGAACCCCAAAGCTAAGCACTTCTCCCATTGCAAGAAAGATCAATCTAGTAGGCCAAACCAAACTGATAATTCGAAGAGACTTGCAAAGATAACTTAATGAGACATAAAAGAATTCAGAGGAGATTCAAATATTTCTCATAGATAAACTTGATCATAAACCCACAATTCATCGGATCTCAACAAACACACCGCAAAAAGAGTTACATCGAATAGATCTCCAAGAAGATCGAGGAGAACTTTGTATTGAGATTCAAAGAGAGAGAAGAAGCCAGCTAGCTAATAACTATGGACCCAAAGGTCTGTGGTAAACTACTCACAACTCGTCGGAAGGGCCTTGGAGATGATGTAGAGGCCCTCCGTGGTCGATTCCCCTCCGGCGGAGCACCGACGAAGGCTCCAAGATGGGGTCTCGCGGATACAGAAGGTTGCGACAGTGGAATTAGGTTTTCGTGGTGCTCCTCGATGGTTTCAGGGTACGGGAGTATATATAGGAGGAAGAAGTAGGCTGGTGGATGCTCAAGGGGCCTACGAGGGTGGGGGGCACGCCCATCCCCAGGGGGCGCGCCGGGCACCCTCGTGGCCGCCTTGGTTGTTGCTTGACGTCCACTCCAAGTCTCCAGGTTTGCATTTGTTCCAAAAAGATCGCTCCCGAAGGTTTCATCTCATTTGGACTCCGTTTGATATTCCTTTTCTTCGAAACACTGAAATAGGCAAAAAAACAGCAATTCGAGCTGGGCCTCAGGTTAGTAGGTTAGTCCCAAAAATGATACAAAAGTGTAAAGTAAATCCCATAAACATCCAAAAAGGGTAATATAATAGCATGGAACAATCAAAAATTATAGATATATTGGAGACGTATCAAGAACCTCCCGGCGGCCATCTAGAAGAAGGTTGATGATGACGGTGCCGGGGAAGAAGCTGGAAGATGAGGTAGGAGTTCGCCAATACGAGACGAAGGCGTCAATGCCATCGTACTCCGACTTGACAGCACACCACCCGCCTTCTTCGTCTTCTCCGGCCTTCCAGCGCCAGCCACCAAAAGCAGCAACCCCGAGAAGTTGAAGGAGCTGGCTTGGGAAGCCACCGCCAAGAACTACCCCCCGGCAAATCGCTCTGCCGGTAAGGAGGCCAGGTGAAGATGATGGTGCTGCCGGCGTCGCCCAAGGACGGTGTATCTGACACCTAGTCGGACCCATCCTCCTCCCGCCTGCTACCCCTATCGTCGATGTCGCTGCCCTCCTCGCCACTGTCGCTCGAGGAGGAGCTCTCGTCGTCGGTCGAGCTCTCCGCACAACACCCTAACCTGTGTCCCAAGCACCCAAAGACTTTGACGAAGAGCAGCTCGCTCTCCACTAGTTTGAAGTGGAGAAGGTTCCCCTTCATCAAGCAGTGTGCGCGTGCGAAGGTTTTCCAACCCCGGCGAAGGAGCATTACATGAGGGACGGGGAACCTTGTGTTCACCCACATGTCGCCATTCCAACACCCCTTCATGTGAAGCCTTAGCATTGGTGGCTGGTCAATCTCCATCACCCTTGCGATTGCCTTGAGAAGGCGGAGGCAGCTATGCGGCGGCTCACGCAACTGTAGACGAACTCCAACGCCGTGTCTCCAACATGACTGCTCGATGAGGCAGGAGGATATGGAGGCCGAGAAGGTGGCGCCACGGATGTCCCCCTTCCACACCCACCTTTGCCTCGACCACCTCGCCGACCGCAGCCCCGTCCGGCGCCTACGCCTTGAGCGTCTGGCTCTTCCTTAACCGCCTCTCCTTTCTGGGGGAAATAAGATCTAGTCGCCTCCGAAGAATGACGACCACGGTCGCGCCCTCTCGGCATGTATGGATGGAGGATGGGGAAAGGAGAAGACGTGAGAGGATGCCTCTCCTCCTCCTCTAGACCCCTTTTATACCCAAACCAAGGAGACTGAAGGCTGGCTTTGCGCCTCTGAAGAGCCCTTTCAAATCCTGTTCATAAAAGCCACTGACAACGAGCGAGGTCGTCGACCTCCCTCCCTGCGCCAATCAAAGGCGCATGGGTATCAGCCATGGCGCACCTCTCCATATCCCAAGCGTGGTGCGATCATTCCACGCACGACCCCCACATCACGCGCTCAACGTGGGTCGTAGGGAAGCACAACTGCCAGAAAGATCGTGGCGGTTCACCTCTGCCACGCCTGCCTGCGCACTGCTTTGGGCCTGGCCCAACTATGCCTTGCGCTTATGTGTGGCCAAGGCCCAAGTGAGGGAGTCCTGGATAAAGGGGTCCTCGGGCGTCCGACCTATTGACATGGGCCGGATTGATGGGCTGTGAAGATACAATACCGAAGACTCCCACCCGTGTCCGGATAGGACTCTCTTTGGCGTGGAAGGCAAGCTTGGCACCCGGATATGAAGATTCCTTTCTCTATAACCAACTCTGTACAACCCTAGCCCCGTCCGGTGTCTATATAAACTAGAGGGCTTAGTCCGTAGAGGCAATCATAATCATACATGCTAGACTTCTATGGTGTTAGCCATTACGATCTCGTTGTAGATCAACTCTTGTAATACTCATATTCATCAAGATCAATCAAGCGGGAAGTAGGGTATTACCTCCATAGAGAGGGCCGAACCTGGGTAAACATCGTGTCCCCGCCTCCTGTCACCATCGACCTTAGACGCACAGTTCGGGACCCCCTACTCGAGATCCGCCGGTTTTTACACCGACATTGGTGCTTTCATTGAGAGTTCCGCTACGTCGTCACCAAAAGGATTGATTGGCTCCGTCAAGCATCTACAACAATGCAGTCTGGGGGAAGTTTTTCTCCCCGGACAGATCTTCGTATTCGGCGGCTTCACACTGAGGGCCAACTCGCTTGGCCATCTAGAGCAGATCGACAGCTACGCCCCTGGCCATCAGGTTAGGTTTGGAAGCTTGAATTATGTTGCCGATATCCGCGAAGACTTGATCTTCACCGGATTTGAGCCCATGACAGCCGCTCCCTACCACCAAGATGAACATGACCTAAATCTGTCATCGGACCGTGCCCAGGAGATAGCGCATGTAACTCCTCTGGCCCTAAAGAGCAGATTGCGCTGTCCGAGGACGGGAAGCTCAACCCCGTCGCGGAAGCCACAGACTCAGTGGTGTTAGAGCCGCACACAGATCCAACCTCGAGGCGGGGCATGTGTCAACGGAACCTCGAATTCGTCTCCGGCCATAGGTTCTAAACCGCGTGCATCCGCGCCCATCGAACCTGATCAGGCGCCGATCATTGAGTTCAGCTCCATGGACATTTTCCGGCACTCACCTTTAGGCGATGTGCTAACCTCATTAAAAGCCCTCTCCTTGTCAGGGGACTACCAGCCGAACTATATCCGGCTTGAATTGGAAGCTGATGACGGGGAATTTCGCTTCCCACCCACCACCCACTTCATAGCCACTGTCGAGGACTTAACCGACATGCTCGATTATGGCTCCAAAGACATCGACATTATGGACGACGATGCCGGAGAGGAGCAGGCACAAAAACCACCGCTTACAGGGCGCTGGATAGCCACCTCCTCGTATGACGTATACATGGTTGATGCACCTAAAGAGAATAACGACGACAATGAAAAGGATCCAGTCGAGGATAATACTCCTGAGATACAGCCAAAGAGCCGGCGTCAGCGGCGCCGCTCTAAACCACGCCATGGAAAAGACAGCAATAATGGCATAGGAGAAAATAATACTCCGGACTATGCCGAAGATAATGAAGACCTCGTTGAGCCAACCTCTGAACAGGTCGAACAGGAAGATGGGCGAGTTAGCCCTAATGAACATGCCATGAACGAAGACTCGGAGGACAGTGACTACCTTCCGCTCTCCGAGGACGAGGTGAGCCTCGGCAACGAGGATTTTATCATGCCTGAGGAACCTCTTAAGCAGGAGCGCTTTAAGCGCCAGCTAATAGCCACGTCAAGGAGCCTGAAAAAGAAGCAGTGATACGTCTCCAACGTATCTACTTTACCAAACACTTTTTCCCTTGTTTTGGACAATAACTTGCACGATTTGAATGAAACTAACCCGGACTGACGTTGTTTTCAGCAGAACTGCCATGATGTTGTTTTATGTGTAGAAAAGAAAAGTTCTCGTAATGTCCTGGAAATCCACGGAGGCACTTTGTGGAATTAATAAGAATTTTTGGCAAAAGAATTAATGCCAGGGGGCCCATAGCCTGTCCATGAGACAGGGGGCACCCCCCCTAGGGCGCGGCCACCTATATCATGGGCCCCTTGGACCTCCACCGACGTCAACTCCAACGCCATATATTCCGTCTCGGGGAGAAACAAATCAAGGAGAAGTTTCATCGTGTTTTACGACACGAAGCCGCCGCCAAGCCCTAATCTCTCTCGGGAGGGCTGATCTGGAGTCCGTTCGGGGCTCCGAAGAGGGGGATTCGTCGCCGTCATCATCATCAACCATCCTCCATCACCAATTTCATGATGCTCACCGCCGTGTGTGAGTAATTCCATCGTAGGCTTGCTGGACGGTGATGGGTTGGATGAGATTTACCATGTAATCAATTTAGTTTTGTTAGGGTTTGATCCCTAGTATCCACTATGTTCTGAGATTGATGTTGCTATGACTTTGCTATGCTTAATGCTTGTCACTAGGGCCCGAGTGCCATGATTTCAGATCTGAACCTATTATGTTTTCATGAATATATGTGTGTTCTTGACCCTATCTTGCAAGTCTATAGTCACCTATTATGTGTTATGATCCGACAACCCCGAAGTGACAATAATGGGGATACTACTCGGTGATGACCGTAGTTTGAGGAGTTAATGTATTCACTATGTGCTAATGCTTTGTTCCGGTTCTCTATTAAAAGGAGGACTTAATATCCCTTAGTTTCCGCTAGGACCGCGCTTCAACGGGAGGGTAGGACAGAAGATGTAATACAAGTTCTTTTCCATAAGCACGTATGACTATTTACGGAATACATGCCTACATTACATTGATGAATTGGAGCTAGTTCTATATCACCCTATGTTATAACTATTACATCGCATCCGGCATAATTATCCATTACTGATCCATTGCCTACGAGCTTTTCATATATTGTTCTTCGCTTATTTACTTTTCCATTGCTACTGTTACAACTACTACAAAAACCCAAAAACATTTATCTTACTTTTGCTACCGTTACCATTATTATCATACCACTTTTGCTACTAAATACTTTGCTGCAGATACTAAGTTATCCAGGTGTGGTTGAATTGACAACTCAACTGCTAATACTCAAGAATATTCTTTGGCTCCCCTTGTGTCGAATCAATAAATTTGGGTTGAATACTCTACCCTTGAAAGCTGTTGCGATCCCCTGTACTTGTGGGTTATCAAGACTAATTTCTGGCGCCGTTGCCGGGGAGCATAGCTCTATTCTCTGAGTCACTTGGAATTTATATCTGTTGATCACTATGAAGAACTTGAAAGACGATCGAACTACTATTTTGCCCTCAACTACGAGGGGAGGTAAGGAACTGCCATCTAGCTCTGCACTAGATTCTCCTTCCGTTATTAGTAAGCTTGCGGCACCTAAGCCTGCTACTACTATGAATTCTGATATGTCGCATGTTATTGATGATGCCACTTCTGCTATGCATGATGAAACTACTTCTGTGCGTGATACTACTTTGCCATTAGGTGAATTTCTAGATGCACAACTTGCTAGAGTTAGGGGGAATGAAATTACTGAAGATCCTATTACTGATGATAGTGATGATGAAGGTTCCCCCAATGATTATGTATTACCTGTTGTTCCTAAGGGTTATGTTATGAATGAAAAAGCTACTATGGAAATCCTTGCTTGCAATGATAGAAATGATCTTAAGAAATTATTGGCTAAATGGAAGCAACAATCTCTTAATGCTAGAATGAAACCCGATCCTGCTTTTGCTACTTCACCTATCTGTGTTACTGATAAGGATTTTGAATTCTCTATTGATCCTGATATTATTACTTTAGATGAATCTGATCCTTTCTATGGCCTTGAATCTGAAACTGTTGTGGCACATCTTACCAAGTTGAATGATATAGCTACCTTGTTTACTAATGATGAGAAGTCTCGCTATTTATACATCCTTAAGATATTTCCGTTCTCATTAAAGGGTGATGCTAAGACTTGGTATAATTCTCTTGCTCCTGGTTGTGTGTGTAGTCACTTCTCTGCTAAATATTTCTCTGCTCATAAGAAAGAAGCTGCCTTGCGGGAAATTTATAATTTTGTGCAAATCAAAGAAGAGAGTCTCCCACAAGCTTGGGGGAGGCCTCTCCGGTTACTTAATGCTTTGCCTGATCATCCTCTTAAGAAAAATGAAATACTTGATATCTTTTATAATGGACTAACAGATGCTTCCGAGGACTACTTGGATAGTTGTGTTGGTTGTGTTTTCAGGGAAAGAACAATCGATGAAGCTGAAATATTATTGAATAATATGTTGACTAATGAAAATAATTGGACTCTTCCCGAGCCAATTCCCGAAGTAATTCCTGAACCAATTGAGCCAACTCCTGAGCCTATTCATAAACCCGTTTTATTTCTCAGTCCTGAAGATATGCAAGAGCAAAGAAATCAATGAAAGAAAAAGGTATTAAAGCTGAAGATGTTAAGAATTTACCACCTATTGAAGAAATACATGGTCTTAATTTACCGCCTGAAGAACCACATTGTCTTGATAACCCGACACAGGTAGTAAAGGTAAATTCTCCCTATAGATATGATAAAGTTGAAATACCCTCTACTAAATTTCATATCCCATGCTTAGACGAATTTGATGACTTTATGGCTAGACAAGAAAGTTTTAATGCTTATGTTGATAGAGAGTTAAAGAATAATGCTTTCGAGATAGGACGCGTAGGTGATAATCTGGCTAGAGTTAAAGATGAGCTTCACCGTGTTAGCAAATATGCTTCTATGGTTGCTACTCAAGCTGAGCAAGTACCGAAAGCTCAAAATGATTTGCTTGATGAATTAAATAATAAAAATGACTTTGCTGGTAGAGTGGCTACTAGAACTGGTAGAATGACTCAGGAACCTTTGTATCCTGAAGGCCACCCTAAGAGAATCGAGCAAGATTCTCAGAGAAATAATTTAGAGACACCTAGTTCTTCCAAAAAGAAGAGAAAGAAAAACGATAGGACTTTGCATGCTTCTAGTGAAGCTACTGTAGACACACCTGAGAATCCCAATGATATTTCTATTTCTGATACTGAAACACAATCAGATGATGAACATGAACCTAGTGATAATGTTAATGATAATGTTCATGTTGATGCTCAACCTAGCAAAAACAATGATGTAGAGATTGAACCTGCTGTTGATCTTGATAACCCACAATCAAAGAATCAATGTTATGATAAGAGAGATTTTGTTGCTAGGAAGCACGGTAAAGAAAGAGAACCATGGGTTCAGAAACCCATGCCCTTTCCTCCTAAACCATCCAAGTCAAAGGATGATGAGGATTTTGAGCGCTTTGCTGAAGGATGAAATATCAGTAATTTTCTATTTACTGGTCGATCCCATCTTTTACGGAATCAATTCCTTTTTTGAATGTACAAAATTTTTGGGAGTTCAGCATGTCTGGAAGCACAGGAGAACGTTCTTTTGATGATATTATTACCAGTATTCGAGACCTATTTTCTTACGTATGTGCTTAATTGATATGCTTAAAGTAAATCCTTATGGTAAGTATATGAAGGATATCATCACAAATAAAAGAAAGATACCGGAAGCTGAAATTTCCACCATGCTTGCTAATTACACTTTTAAGGGTGGAATACCAAAGAAACTTGGAGATCCGGTTGTACCAACTATACCATGCTCCGTTAAAAGAAATTATGTTAGAATTGCTTTATGTGATCTTGGAGCCGGTGTTAGTGTTATGCCTCTCTCTTTATATCATAGACTTGAATTGAATAAGTTGACACCTACTGAAATATCTTTGCAAATGGCTGATAAATCAACTGCTATACCTGTCGGTATTTGTGAGGATGTGCCTGTTGTGGTTGCAAATGTCACTATCTTAACGAATTTTGTTATTCTTGATATTCTCGAGGATGATAGTATGTCTATTATCCTTGGTAGACCTTTTCTTAATACCGCAGGGGCTGTTATTGATTGCAACAAAGGCAATGTCACTTTTCATGTTACTGGTAATGAGCATACGATATACTTTCCGAGGAAACAATCTCAAGTTCATAGCATCAATTCTATTGAAAAAGTTCCAACTATCATTTTTGGAGGTTTTGAATTTCCTCTCCCTACTGTCAAGAAAAAGTATGATATTCTTATTGTTGGGGATTTTCATATCCCCATTGAGGTAACTTAGTGTTATTCGAAACTTCTCCGGTTCCGTGTTATTCGGAATGAGTTTGTTAACAAGACTTGATCAACCTTGTTAGTGGGTTCATTTTGATGATCACGAGATGGATGAAACTTGAAGGCACAACCTTCTGTACCCTCTTTTCATTTTCTGTCATTTAGAATAAATAAAGCAAAAATAGTATTATCCGTCTGTTTTCTGAATTATCCGTGCATTAAAAAAAAGTCCGAAAATAAAAGTGCTCCAAATGCCCTGCAAATTTAGTATGATTTTTTCTGGAATATTTAAGGATTTTAGGCACTGAAAACACTGCAGGAGGGGCAAGCACTAGGCCATGAGAGAGGAGGACGCGCCCCCCCTGTAGGGCGCGCCCCTATCTCGTGGGCCCCTGGTGGCTCCCCTCCACTTATGCCAGCACCCACACACTTCATCTTCTAGCCAAAAAAATCCCCATCCAGCTCAAGCACGAGTTCTAGCTCGTTTTGCTGCGATTTTCGATCTCTTAGCTCAAAGCTCCATTCGCAAAACTGCTTTGGGAGATTGTTGCTTCGTATGTGACTCCTTCATTGGTCCAATTAGTTTTTGTTCTAGTGCCTTATTCACTGCAAATTTTTGCTGCATAGGTGACCATGTTCTTGAGCTTGCATGTTAAATTTTTTAGCTCCCAAGCAATTCCAATGCATGTTATAGGCTCTAGGCACTTGTAGGAGTAGTTGCTATCAATCTTGTTTAGTTTTATTCACTTTTATTTTGAAGTTACTAAAATTTCAGAAATTTTCAGAAAATGTTAAGGAGGCTCTTTAAAGGCTCTTCTAGCCAAAGCTCTAAGGAAAAAACAAGACAAAGAAAAGGAAAAACCCAAGTATAATCTTCCTCGCTTAGCGGAAGTACGATCGTGCGAATGGCCATGTGAGGATTTCTTGAAAGAAGCCGGAATTCATGAAGACTTTTATGCTTTAATCGAGACTGCAGGCCTCACCAGTTTCATGAACGACCGAATCGATCAGTATCTCTTACTCACCAATACTTTCATGCAAAACTTTTATTTTTATCCTAAGAAGTCACCGCCTGCAGTATCATTTCATTTATATGATGAATTTAAAGAAATGTCTTTACGTCATTTTTGCGCGGTATGTAGGATACCTTATGAGGGAGAATTAGATGAACCCCATCGTGATGATGTGGGTGACTTTGTTAATACTATTGTTGTAGAGGAGCCAAAGAAGGGCTCCGAGGTGAAGGTCTCTAGCATACACTTTCCTGTTTTACGCCACTTTGCCATATTTGCTAGTAGATGCTTGATTGGTCATGGAAATAGTGGAAATTTGAGCGTTCCAGATATTATTATTCCTCAACATGCTTTGCTAGGGGACAATACTTTCAGTATGGGTGCCGTCGTTGCTAAACGACTAGCCCTGAATCGTACAAAAGGCCCCATATTTGGAGGTATCTATGCTGCACGTCTTGCTGAACATTTTCAGATACCCATTAGGCACTATGAGGAGGAGGAGACAAAATTACCTCCTCACATTTTAGATTACAAGAACATGGTAGCACACAAGTTTATTGTTGACAATGAAGAGAAGATGATCTTGTATAGACTTAGATTCAATAAGAAACACTTCGAGTTTATTATTTTGCCTGCACCTCTGTTATTTGATTTGCTTGCAGAAAACCTTCTTGTCACGCCGGAAGCGGTGAACAACCATCTAGCCCAAGCTTTTACTCCGGAACCTGAACCTGAGCCGGAACCTGAGCTGGACCCTTATCGTGCATCATCTGTCCAATGGGATCCGGAGATGACCAGCCAGTGGTATCCTGATTACACCTCCCACTACACCGGGGAGAGAAGCAGCGGTCCTTGGTATTAAACCAACTTAGGCCAAAAGCCTAAGCTTGAGGGAGTACGTATTTCTCACCGACTTTACATTCATGTTCACACACTAGTCATCGGTGCTCATATCTTTCATTGTATTATCCATGCTAGTTTAAATTTCTTTTTCTAGTTTTCTTCTTGTGTGTTTAATAAACCTTAAGAAAACCAAAAAATTAGTTAGTGTAATTTCCATGCTTGTAGTAGAAATTAAAATGAAAACCCAAAAAGATTTCTAATTCTTCTTCTTACTTCTTGGGATCTTTCCCATGTAAATAGTTTTATTTTCTTTTCTTTCTTTTGGGGGTCGAGAAGACCATATTGAAAATTCTTAGTGGCTCTTATATGAATGGTTGTTTATTTAATTTAGAGCCCATATTACCTTGTCTTCTCTCTTGAGTTGAATGCTTGGAGGTTCCAGCTTAGTCCAATGCACGTGCACTCTTATTATTATACACATCGTTCGGTCGTGCAAGTGAAAGGCAATAATGACGATATATGATGGACTTATTGGGATGAGAAAAGCTGGTATGAACTCGACCTCTCTTGTTTTTGTAAATATGATGAGTTCATCGTTCCTGAGTCAGCTATTATGGAGTAAACATATTTGCAATGAAATTTAGAGATTATAGTTGCTTGTGCCATGCTTGATTAGCTATGAGTTATAATGGTTTACCTTGCGTGCCAACATGCTATTAGAATGATTATGATGTGATATGATGGAATGGTATCCTCCTTTGAATGAATTGAGTGACTCGACTTGGCACATGTTCACACATGTAGTTGAATCAAATCAACATAGCCTTCATGATATTTATGTTCATGGTGGATTATATCCTACTCATGCTTGTACTCGGTGTGAATTAATTTTAATGCATGTTTACGACTGTTCTCACTCTCTCAGTTGGTCGCTTCCCAGTCTTTTGCTAGCCTTCACCTGTACTAAGCGGGAATACTGCTTGTGCATCCAAACTCCTTAAACCCCAAAGTTGTTCCATATGAGTCCACCATACCTTACTATTTGTGGTATTTACCTGCCGTTCCAAGTAAATTTGTATGTGCCAAAATCCAAACCTTCAAATGAAATTTTGTTTTGTATGCTAGAGCAGCTCATGTTACAACTAGGGCTGCCTATATCTTCCATGCTAGGTGGGTTATTCTCAAGAGGAGTGGACTCCGCTCCTCATTCACGAGAAAGGGCCGGTAACCGGGATGCCCAGTCCCATGATCCAAAAAGATCAAAGCAAATCAAAATAATTAAACAAAACTCCCCCAGGGCTGTTGTTAGTTGGAGGCACTCGTTGTTTCGAGCAAGCCATGGATTGATGCTTGTTGGTGGTTGGGGGAGTATAAACCTTTACCATTCTGTTTGGGAACTGCCTATAATGCATGTAGTATGGAAGATACAACCATCTCATAGTTGTTGCGTTGACAGCAAAAGTATGCCGCTCAAAACGTTATTCAATCTCTATTTTAAAATCGAGCTCTGGCACCTCTACAAATCCCTGCTTCCCTCTGTGAAGGGCCTATCTATTTACTTTTATGTTGAGTCATCACCCTTCTTATTAAAAGCACCCGCTGGAGAGCACACTGTCATTTGCATTCATTATTATTGGTTTATATTGGGTATGACTTGGCTGGATCTCTTTTACCATGAATTACAATGCTTAGTCAGTCCTTGATCTTTAAAGGTGCTCTGCATTTATGTTTTTCGGTCTCAGAAAGGGCTAGCGAGATACCATTTTGTTATATCATGTTATGATTATTTTGAGAAAGTGTTGTCATCCGAGTTTTATTATTATGGCTCGCTAGCTGATTGTGTTATTGATATGAGTAATTGTGAGACCTATGTGTTATTGTGAGTATGGTTAGTTCATAATATTTGCTGAAACTTGAATGCTGGCTTTTCATGTTACAACAAGAGCAAACAGAGTTTGTAAAAGTTTTTCTTTATCACTTTCACTTTATCAACTGAATTGCTTGAGGACAAGCAAAGGTTTAAGCTTGGGGGAGTTGATACGTCTCCAACGTATCTACTTTTCCAAACACTTTTGCCCTTGTTTTGGACTCTAACTTGCATGATTTGAATGAAACTAACTCGGACTGGCGCTGTTTTCAGCAGAACTACCATGATGTTGTTTTATGTGTAGAAAAGAAAAGTTCTCGGAATGTCTTGGAAATCCACGGAGGCACTTTTTGGATTTAATAAGAATTTTTGGCAAAAGAATTAATTCCAGGGGGCCCACAGTCTATCCACGAGACAGGGGGCGCCACCCCCCCTAGGGCGCGGCCTCCTATCTCGTGGGCCGCTTGGACCTCCACCGACGTCAACTCCAACTCCATATATTCCGTCTCGGGGAGAAAAAAAATCAAGGAGAAAGTTTAATTGCGTTTTACGACACGGAGCCGCTGCCGAGCCCTAATCTCTCTCGGGAGGGCTAATCTGGAGTCCGTTTGGGGCTCCGGAGAGGGGGATTCGTCGCCGTCGTCATATATTATGTGTTACCTATCTTGCATATATGTGTGTTCCCCTAGGGCGCGGCCTCCTATTTCATGAATATATGTGTGTTCTTGATCCTATCTTGCAAGTCTATAGTCACCTACTATGTGTTATGATCCGACAACCCCGAAGTGACAATAATCGGGATACTTCTCGGTGATGACCGTAGTTTGAGGAGTTCATGTATTCACTATGTGCTAATGCTTTGTTCCGGTTCTCTATTAAAAGGAGGCCTTAATATCCCTTAGTTTCAGCTAGGACCCCGCTTCAACAGGAGGGTAGGACAAAAGATGTCATACAAGTTCTTTTCCATAAGCATGTATGACTATTTACGGAATACATGGTTACATTACATTGATGAATTGGAGCTACTTCTATATCACCCTATGTTATAACTATTGCATGAGGAATCGCATCCGGCATAATTATCTATCACTGATCCATTGCCTACGAGCTTTTCATATATTGTTCTTCACTTATTTACTTTTCCGTTGCTACTGTTACAACTACTACAAAAACCCAAAAACATTTATCTTTACTTTTGCTACCGTTACCATTATTATCATACCACTTTTGCTACTAAATACTTTGCTGCACATACCAAGTTATCCAGGTGTTGTTGAATTGACAACTCAACTGCTAATACTCAAGAATATTCTTTGGCTCCCCTTGTGTCGAATCAATAAATTTGGGTTGAATACTCTACCCTCAAAAGTTGTTGCGATCTCCTATACTTGTGGGTTATCAAGCAACAACAACTTCAAGCTGATCAAGACCTGCTCAACGAAAGATGGACTAATGTCCTAGCAGCCGAAGAATACGACCTCGAGCGCCTAACCAAAAGTTACCCGAAGCACAAATTGTTACCCCAATTCGATGACAAGGCACTGGAGCCCGTCCTACCAACGCGTAATGCGGCTGACCGACCACCACGTGGCTGAGACAAAGCGGCCACTCAATCCGAACACCAACCTGCACTACCTCGCCGTAAATATAGATACACAACAGCTCGTGATCATACACATGACCTGCAGTAGGACCTAGACAACAGAGCAGGTCAGACCAGATTGATCTACACACCACGGGGACGTGCCCGGACGCGCAACGACGGCCATCTAGACGATCATGACAAACACAATCATGCCCGGGCCGAGCACGGCAGACGAACGCCATCCGAGCTACATCGCGACGTGGCCCGACATAGAGGCGCCGCACACCCCCTTTGCTTCACTGATGAAGTAATGGAACACGAATTCCCGGAAGGATTTAAATCCATGAATATAGAATCATACAATGGAACAACAGACCCCATAGTATGGATTGAAGATTTCCTCCTCCATACCCACTTGTCCCGCGGTAGTGACATCTACGCCATCAAATACCTCTCGCTAAAACTAAAGGGGCCAGCGCGGCACTGGATGAACAACCTCCCTGAGAACTCTATCGACAGCTGGGAAGACTTGGAAGACGCCTTCCTCAGTAACTTCCAGGGTACATATATTCGGCCTCCGGACGCCGATGACCTAAGTCACATTATCCAGCAGACCGGGGAGTCTGCCAGGAAGCTCTGGACTAGGTTCTTGATCAAAAAGAACCAAATTGTTGACTATCCGGACGCCGAAGCCCTCATGGCCTTTAAACATAGCGCCCGACATGAGTAGCTCGCCCGCCACCTCGGTCAAGAAAAACCAAGATCCATGGCTACCCTTACCACTCTGATGACCCGTTTTTGCACGGGAGAAGACAGCTGGCTCGCTCGTAGAAGCAACCGCACCGATGATCCGGGTACTTCCGAAGTTCGAGATGGCAATGGCAATCCACGACACAATATAGACAAGCATCGCAATAACAATGAAGGAACGCAAGACACGGCGGTCAACGCCGGGTTCAGTGGTTCCAAACCCGGTCAACGGAAAAAGCCATTCAAGGCAAACAAAGACAGACCATACAATTTAGACAAGATACTGGATCGGCCCTGCCAGATTCATGGCACCCCCGTTAAACCAGCCAATCACACCAACATGAGCCGTTGGGTTTTTAAACAAGTCGGCAAGCTTAATGCCGAACACAAGCTGAAGGGGCCGCCTAGTGACAGTGACGACGAAGAGACTCGCCAGCCGAACACCGGGGGTCAGAAACAACCCCCC
>NC_041385.1:318654874-318712195 GCF_002162155.2 Triticum dicoccoides | reverse complement strand
AAAGACAGTGAACATGGTATACCTGATGCAAGCGCGCGCTACGGGACGCTGGTGCCATAGAGCCAGCCGCCCCAAAATTCAGCCAATGGGAAGCCCGCCCGATCACTTCTAATCGCAAGGACCACCCAGCCAGTATCCTTCACGAAGGTCCGGCAGCTCTCATCCTCGATCCGATTATCGATGGGTTCCATCTCACGAAAGTCCTTATGGACAGCGGCAGTAGCCTTAATCTACTCTACCAAGACACTATCCGCAAAATGGGCATCAATCCTTCAAGAATCAGGCCCACCACAACTACCTTCAAGGGAACAATATCCGGCGTAGAAACTCATTGCATGGGCTCGATTACACTGAAAGTCGTTTTTGGCTCGCCGAACAACTTTCGAAGTGAAGGCTTGACCTTCGATATTGTCCCGCTCCACAGTAGCTACCATGCACTGCTCGGGCGTACCGCCTTTGCTCGCTTTAATGCGGTCCCACATTACACCTATCTCCAACTTAAGATGCCCACTCCACGCGGCACCATCATGATAAATGGAAATACGGAATGCTCCCTCCGTACAGAGGAGCATACTATGGCTACTGCGGCTGAAATACCAAGCGAACTTATCAAGTCGCACATTTCGTCGGCCATCAAGCCACCGGTCTCCATTAGATAGGACCAATCAATCTCAGAGCTAAATTAGCAGTTTGGCCTCCGCCGTCCTCCCCATATAAGCCGCGAAGTCTGTCCTGCGCACATAATTATACACTCAAAATACCCTGGTCACCAGTGGAGGCACAATGCGGACAGACCTATAACACCGTCCGCACTCTCATATTCTTTTTCTTTTTCTAACCATTTTTTATCTTTTACCGCATGTGATGATACTTGCTTAGAAATCCTTTAACCAAGGCAAGGCGGCGTAGACATGCAACAGGAGGTCCAAACGTTTTTGTCGACCGCACTCTTTATTTTAAACCTGTAAAGTGCCCTTTTTCTCTGCTTTCTACCCTCCGCATATATGCCAGGGGCTCAATATGGCAACATATGAGCTGCTGACAAGTCCGAACAGCCTTATAGCACACTTCGGCGTCACGAGTTTGGCCTTATATGCATCAGCTCCAAATCATATCTTTGGTCAATAGTTGGGTTGCCCGGCTCCTCTTCTTACTACCTTACGTTCCGCTCTATCGGCTAGGGTAGTAAAGGGAGAACTATTGTGATTGTGTCCTGGTTCGTCCGGATGAGCACCTCAGTAGAGAAAGCTGAAAACTGACTGTCATGATGCGGCGAGAGCTGGTCAACCACTCGATGACTCACCGAAATCATCGCAATTCCTTCCGTATTACATGAAGGACCGTTCTTCTGGTCATGTATGTCAACGCATCGTATTCGGATAACCGCGTACATACCAGGGGCTATATCGTAGACCCATCGTCAAACTCCTATGGCTAAGTGAAAGTGTTAAAGCCCTATAGTCCAATTGCCTGGTTCGACGCATTAACACCTCCTTAATGGACCAAGACGTTGGGTCAGGAGTGATCAAGTGCTTTTTCGAACACCCCCGCGTTATATGCGAGGGAGCAGAAGCCGACGACTGGCAAACTTTCAGATTATACAAAAAACGGCCGCACAGGAGGCACCAAAAACTTTTTAGGCAACAACAACAACAACAACAACAAAGCCTTTAGTCCCAAACAAGTTGGGGTAGGCTAGAGGTGAAACCCATAAGATCTCGCAACCAACTCATGGCTCTGGCACATGGATAGCAAGCTTCCACGCACCCCTGTCCATAGCTAGCTCTTTGTCGATACTCCAATCCTTGAGGTCTCTCTTAAAGGACTCCTCCCATGTCAAATTCAGTCTACCCCGCCCTCTCTTGACATTCTCCGCACGCTTTAGCCATCCGCTATGCACTGGAGCTTCTGGAGGCCTGCGCTGAATATGCCCAAACCATCTCAAACGATGTTGGACAAGCTTCTCCTCAATTGGTGCTACCCAAACTCTATCTCGTATATCATCATTCCGACTCGATCCTTCCTCGTGTGGCCACACATCCATCTCAACATACGCATCTCCGCCACACCTAACTGTTGGACATGTCGCCTTTTAGTCGGCCAACACTCCACGCCATACAACATTGCGGGTCGAACTGTCGTCCTGTAGAACTTGCCTTTTAGCTTTTGTGGCACTCTCTTGTCACAGAGAATGCCAGAAGCTTGGCGCCACTTCATCCATCCAGCTATGATTCGATGGTTCACATCTTCATCAATACCCCCATCCTCCTGCAACATTGACCCCAAATACCGAAAGGTGTCCTTCCGAGGTACCACCTGGCCATCAAGGCTAACCTCCTCCTCCTCACACCTAGTAGTATTGAAACCGCACATCATGTACTCGGTTTTAGTTCTACTAAGACTAAACCCTTTCAATTCCAAGGTTTGTCTCCATAACTCTAACTTCCTATTTACCCCCGTCCGACTATCGACAACTAGCACCACATCATTCGCAAAGAGCATACACCATGGGATATCTCCTTGTATACCCCTTGTGACCTCATCCATCACCAATGCAAAAAGATAAGGGCTCAAAGCTGACCCCTGATGTAGTCCTATCTTAATCGGGAAGTCATCGGTGTCGACATCACTTGTTCAAACACTTGTCACAACATTATTGTACATGTCCTTGATGAGGGTAATGTACTTTGCTGGGACTTTGTGTTTCTCCAAGGCCCACCACATGCCATTTCGTAGTATCTTATCATAGGCCTTCTCCGAGTCAATGAACACCATATGCAAGTCCTTCTTTTGCTCCCTATATCTCTCCATAAGTTGTCGTACCAAGAAAATGGCTTCCATGGTCGACCTCCCAGGCATGAAACCAAACTGATTTTTGGTCACGCTTGTCATTCTTCTTAAGCGGTGCTCAATGACTCTCTCCCATAGCTTCATTGTATGGCTCATCAGCTTAATTCCACGGTAATTATTACAACTCTGAACATCCCCCTTGTTCTTGAAGATTGGTACTAATATACTCCGTCTCCATTCTTCTGGCATCTTGTTTGCCCAAAAAATGAGGTTGCAAAGCTTGGTTAGCCATACTATCGCTATGTCCCCGAGACCTTTCCACACCTCAATGGGGATACAATCAGGGCCCATCGCCTTGCCTCCTTTCATCCTTTTAAAAGCCTCCTTCACCTCAGACTCCTGGATGCACCGCACAAAACGCATGCTGGTCTCATCAAATGAGTCGTCCAGTTCAATGGTAGAACTCTCATTCTCCCCATTGAACAGCTTGTCGAAGTACTCCCGCCATCTATGCTTAACCTCTTCGTCCTTCACCAAGAGTTGGCCTGCTCCGTCCTTGATGCATTTGACTTGGCCAATATCCCTCGTCTTCCTCTCCCGGATCTTAGCCATCTTATAGATGTCCCTTTCACCTTCCTTCGTGCCTAACCGTTGGTAGAGGTCCTCATATGCCCGACCCCTTGCTTCACCAACAGCTCGCTTTGCGGCCTTCTTCACCATATTGTACTTCTCTATGTTGTCTGCACTCCTATCTAGGTATAGGCGTCTGAAGCAATCTTTCTTCTCTTTAATCGCCTTCTGGACATCATCATTCCACCACCAGGTATCCTTATCTTCGCTTCTCCTTCCCCTGGACACACCAAACTCCTCCGAGGCCACCTTACGAATGCAAGTCGCCATCTTCATCCACACATTGTCCGCATCCCCTCCTTCCTTCCAAGGGCCCTCCTTAATTACCCTCTCCTTGAACACCTGAGCTACCTCCCCCTTGAGCTTCCACCACTTCGTTCTAGCGACCTTGGCATGCTTATCCCGCTGGACACGAATCCGAAAGCGGAAGTCAGCAACCACCAGCTTATGTTGGGGTACAACACTCTCCCCAGGTATCACCTTACAGTCTAGGCACGCACGCCTATCTTCTCTTCTCGAGAGGATGAAATCAATATGGCTAGAGTGTTGGCCACTACTAAAAGTCACCAGATGTGATTCTCTCTTTCTAAAGAGGGTGTTAGCTACAATCATGTTGTAGGCTAGAGCAAAGCTTAAGACATCTTCTCCTTCTTCTTTCCTGATGCCATAGCCAAAGCCTCCATGCGCCCCTTCAAAACATGTGTTAGATGTACCCACGTGGCCATTGAGGTCTCCTCCTATGAAGAGCTTCTCACCAATCGGTACACTCCTAACCATGTATTCCAAGCCTTCCCAGAACTCCCTCTTGGTGTTCTCATTGTGGCCTACTTGCGGGGCATACGCGCTGATAACAATAAGAACCAAGTCTTCAACTACCAGCTTGACCAGGATAATCCGATCCCCACGTCTCCTGACGTCTACCACTCCATACTTGAGGCTCTTGTTGATCAAGATGCCTACGCCATTTCTGTTTGCAGCCGTCCCCATGTACCACAGCTTGAAGCCGGTATCCTCCACCTCCTTCGCCTTCTGTCCTCTCCATTTGGTTTCTTGGACGCAAAGGATATCAATACCTCTCCTCACTGCTGCATCAACTAGCTCCTGAAGCTTCCCTATCAGAGACCCTACGTTCCAGCTACCTAAGCGAATCCTCCTAGGCTCGGCTAGCTTCCTTACCCTTCGCACTCGTCGAGTCAAATGCGAAGACCCTTTCTCATTTTCCACTACATCCGGGGGCCGATGTAGCGCGCCACTAAGGATGCGACGACCCGATCCTCGCTCACTTGCCACCGTATCCGGATCAAGATACGGCGCGCCACTTGGGGGGTGACGGCCCGGCCCTTGCCCATTTTCCACCACACCCGGGTTCCGATGTGGCGCGTCGCTGAGAGGGTTACGCCCCAACAAAAATCTTTTGGGTTTCATCTCCATAAGAGTGGCTGAGTTTTTACGTTCGCTCGCCAAGCCTATCACAACCCTCCTCCTTTACCCGGGCTTGGGACCGGCTATGTTGAGACAACATAGGCGGAGTTACCAAAAACTTTTTAGGCAAAAGTATAAAAAACATAGCCTTAAATCTATCATAATATTGTTTTTACAATTTTGGTCCACTTCACTCGAACATAATATCTTTCGAGCACTAACCCTCTATCAAGCGGGCACCTTCTAGGCCATCCTCAAAATAATGCTCTGGCGTGTGATGGTCCTTGCCCTCGGGTGGACTTTTCGCTATAATATTGGTGGCCTTCATCTTCACCCAGTACGTCTTGATGCGGGCAAGGGCCATCCGTGCACCTTCTATGCATGTTGACCGCTTAACAGCGTTGATACGCGGCACCGCATCAACAAGTAACTTCACCAAACCAAAATAACTATTCGCAACTGGCTTAGTCGGCCACAGCCGAACCACGACGTCATTCATGGCAGATCCGGATATCCTGTGGAGCTCGGCCCACTGGGCCATCTGTTCATTCAGCAATGGCGGACGCTTTGGCACGCTGAATTGTGACCAGAAAAGCTTTTCCGTCGCATGTCCTTCTTGCGCATGGAAAAACTGCGTCGCATCGGAGACACTCTTCGGCAAGTCCAAAAATGTGTCTGGAGAACTCCACATTTGATTAAGCGGGGCATACTTCGGATCGCCGAATTTAGTTGGTAATAAGAAGGGCTTACCAGCCGCGATCTCCCCAGCTTGTCGGATCTCCTACCGAGCCGCTCTAGACCCGGACCATGCTTCCCTCGCCTTTTGTAAGGCCTTGTCAAGATCAGCTGCTCTGGTTTGGTTATCTTTCTCGAGCAATTCACATTGACTAGTGGCATCCTTTAGCTCAAGCGCCATAGTAGATATCCTCTCCTCGCACTGGCGCCGAGCAGCCTGTTCGGCCTTTAATTCAGTAGCTGCCTTTTCGGCAACCGCATTACTCATCCTGGCTTGCTCCTTGGCCTGGGCAAGCTCAGCCCGAAGGGTCTCAACCACGGCGGCACTATCTGCCTCAGTATGCAATTCTCAGCGTCATGCTCATATTATAGCACTTGCATATACTGACTGCCCCAAAGACATACCTTGCGCCTCGTGGAGCCGCTTGTTAATAAGCGTGATGTCATCATCTGCCACATCAAGTTTCTGCTTCAGATCTGCAATCTCTGTAGCTTGGGCAGTCGTCATGGATGTAATAGCCTGTGTTCCAATTAGTCAGATTATTTCCTGGGCATATCTTTCTGTTCCCTATGATCGCCTCCCTTTGGACAACAACCAAAGTCTCAGGGGCTACTATCTATACACAGGCGCATTTTGCGTCTATAACACAATTAAAATTATTACATTACATACCTCAAAGCCTCTTAGCAGGCTCATAAAGGCTTCATTTAATCCGGTTTTCATGGACAAAACCCTCTCAACCACCGTACCCATCAAGGTATGATGTTCCTCTGAGATAGACGCATGTCGCAATGTGTCCATCAATGTATCCGGCGCCTCCGGATCCGGAGCAAATTGCACCGTCCCTTGGAAATCAGATAATCTGGGGCCTTTATTGTTGGTCCCCATAGGGGCCGCACACCATGGACGCTGGAAGACCGAAGTGTCACCTTCGGGCCCGGTCTTCACTGTCCCTCGCACTGCTTGTTGATCAGGAGAGATCCTCCGGGACGACACCTCGGCGTCGTCTGCCTTATCGGGTGGGGAGATCTATGGAGGCGTCTCACTCTCTATCATCTCCTAAAGAAGATCCCCCGAGGCGGAGGACTGTTGAGGAAGGCTACATGCCGGACTACAAACATATATTTTAAAAATGTTACCCTTGCAACCAGGAAAGAACGGGATATGTTTAAAACACCCTTGTTCACTTACGATTCAGCTAAGGGCCTATCTTTATGAAGGGACTGCGTGTCAACGTCACCTCCCGAACCAGAACCCCCTGACAGGGATATCTTCCCTCGCTTAGAAGCCTTTATCTTCAACTCTTCGGAGGCGATCCACTTCTTCCCATGGGGAGAAGGGATGTCAGTTTCTCCTTCCCTTTCATCTTCAGAAGAGGGAGTTCCAACCACCCCCGACGAGGTGCCTGGCGTACCTCTAGAATGGGGGCCACCCTGGGCCTTTTTGCTCTCCTCCTTGTCTTCCTCTGCCGGCACTTGATATGGCGCCAGAGCCAGCATCCTTGTTAACACCGGATCAGCTGAGTCTTCGGAAGAGGGGCCGAACACCTAATCCTCTCCGCTTTCTTTATCCATCCCTGGCCGAGTATGGTTTTCTCAGTATATTGTTATGAGAAATTTAACTAAGTTGTGATCGGGAGTTGGGTGCTTACCGAGGTATCTCGATGGTTGCAGTCAAGGCTGATCTCCTCTGTAGTATCCGGCCACTGTTTCCGTTTCTCGAAGAATAATTTCCACATTCCTTTGAGCGTCGTGCCGGAGAAGTGCTGAAGGGTTTGTGGTCCTTCCGGATTAAACTCCCACATGCAGAGAGGCCGTCGCTGGCACGATAGGACCCGACGGACTAACATTACTTGGATTACGTCGATGAGACCGGTGTCCTTTTCAATGTGTCTCCGAATGCGGCTTTGCAGCGTCTGCAGTTCATCAATGGATCCCTAGTCTAGCCCCTTATTAATCCATGATGCAAGCTGTAACGGAGGGCCAGATCAGAACGCAGGTGTAGCTGCCCACCTAGTACCATGGGGTTCAGTGATGTAAAACCACTCCCGCTCGCACAGGTCAGAAGTTTCTATGAAGGAGCCCTTTGGCCAGGTAGTATTGGCGAGTTTTCTCACCATAGCACCGCCGCACTCCGCATGTTTCCCGTCGACTACCTTCGGCTTCACATTGAAGGTCTTGAGCCATAAGCCAAAGTGTGGGGGAATACGAAGGAAGGCCTCGCACGTGATAATGAACGCCGAGACGTGAAGAAAGGAGTCTGGAGCTAGACCGTGAAAATCTAGCCCATAATAAAACATGAGCCCTCAAACGAAGGGATGAAGAGCGAACCCTAGCCCTCAGAGGAAGTGGGAGATGAATACGACTCTCTCGCCGGATCTAGGGGTAGGAATAACCTGCCCTTGAGCAGGAAGCCTATGGAGTATTTCCGCGGTCAGGTATCCTGCCTCCCGGAGCTTCGCGATATCTTCTTCTGTGACGGAGGAAGCCACCCACCGGCCTTGAGGGCTGGGTACGGACATGATTGGTAAGCGCAAAGTGATTAACTTGAACCTTGGGTGTTGGAGCTCGAGGTGGGAGAGGTTGAGTGAAGGGTTGGCGTAAAGGAGAAAATACGGGTCTTATCCCCTTTATAAAGGCGATGAATATCAAACGCCCCCTCCTAGGCCTTAAAACCTGCCTATTCCCAAGGAATCATGACAACAGAATGGTTGGGTTACCCACGCCCGTCTTGATGAGAATCCCCAATAAGGGGACACGATCTCTGCTTTGACAAGACGTGCCAGTGAAACTGCATCTCAAAATATGGAGTGCCAGGCTAAAAACGGTTCGAAATAATGGTCGGGCGGTGACGTGATGTCACGCTATGAAAAGTTGTCAGCGGATTGGACTCGTGAAAAATTATACTCTCTGGGTTGGTTTCTGGTATTTGTTTTGTAGATCTGGACGCATTTCTTGTGTTCAAAGACTATTTTGGAGTATTCGGAGAAGGAACCCGCCTTGCAATGTCGAAGACAATCTGCGCGCTGGACGCCTCGTCATTGACGCCTAGTTCAGGGGCTACTGAGGGAGTCCTGGATTAAGGGGTCCTCGAGCGTCTGTCCTATTGACATGGGCGAGACTAATGGGCTGTGATAACCCACAAGTGTAGGGGATCGCAACAGCTTTTGAGGGTAAAGTATTCAACCCAAATTTATTGATTCGACACAAGGGGAGCCAAAGAATATTCTTGAGTATTAGCAGTTGAGTTATCAATTCAACCACACCTGGATAACTTAGTATCTGCAACAAAGTATTTAGTAGCAAAAGTGGTATGATAATAATGGTAACGGTAGCAAAAGTAAAGATAAATGTTTTTGGTTTTTTTTTGTAGTTGTAACAGTAGCAACGGAAAAGTAAATAAGCGAAGAACAATATATGAAAAGCTCGTAGGCAATGGATCAGTGATGGATAATTATGCCGGATGCGATTCCTCATGTAAGAGTTATAACATAGGGTGATATAGAACTAGCTCCAATTCATCAATGTAATGTTGGCATGTATTCCGTAAATAGTCATACGTGCTTATGGAAAAGAACTTGCATGACATCTTTTGTCCTACCCTCCCGTTGCAGCGGGGTCCTAGCAAAAACTAAGGGATATTAAGGTCTCCTTTTAATAGAGAACCGGAACAAAGAATTAGCACATAGTGAATACATGAACTCCTCAAACTATGGTCATCATCGAGAAGTATCCCGATTATTGTCACTTCGGGGTCGTCGGATCATAACACATAATAGGTGACTATAGACTTGCAAGATAGGATCAAGAACACAAATATATTCATGAAAACATACTAGGTTCAGATCTAAAATCATGGCACTCGGGCCCTAGTGACAAGCATTAAGCATAGCAAAGTCATAGCAACATCAATCTCAGAACATAGTGGATACTAGGGATCAAACCCTAACAAAACTAACTTGACTACATGGTAAATCTCATCCAACCCATCACCGTCCAGCAAGCCTACGATGGAATTACTCATGCACGGCGGTGAGCATCATGAAATTGGTGATGGAGGATGGTTGATGATGACGACGGCGATGAATCCCCCTCTCCGGAGCCTCGAACGGACTCCAGATCAGCCCTCCCGAGAGAGATTAGGGTTTGGCGGTGGCTCCGTGTCGTAAAACACGATGAAACTTTCTCTCTGATTTTTTTCTCCCCGAACGTGAATATATGGAGTTGGAGTTGAGGTCGGTGGAGGTCCAGGGGGCCCACGAGATAGGGGGCGCGCCCTACAGGGGGGTTGTCTCCTGGACAGGACCTGGGCTCCCTGGTCTTGATTCGTTCGCCAAAAATTCTTATTAATTCCAAAAAGTACCTCCGTGGATTTTCAGGACATTCCGAGAACTTTTCTTTTTTACACATAAAATACATCATGGCAGTTCTGCTGAAAACAGCGTCAGTCCGGGTTAGTTTCATTCAAATCATGCAAGTTAGAGTCCAAAACAAGGGCAAAAGTGTTTGGAGAAGTAGATACGTTGGAGACGTATCAACTCCCCCAAGCTTAAACCTTTGCTTGTCCTCAAGCAATTCAGTTGATAAACTGAAAGTGATAAAGAAAAACTTTTACAAACTATGTTTTCTCTTGTTGTTGTAAACATGAAAAGCCAGCATCAAAGTTTCAACAAATATTATGAACTAACCATACTCACAATAACACTTAGGTCTCACAATTACTCATATCAATAACATAATCAGCTAGCGAGCCATAATAATAAAACTCGGATGACAACACTTTCTCAAAATAATCATAACATGATATAACAAAATGGTATCCAGCTAGACCTTTCTGAGACCGCAAAACATAAATGCAGAGCACCTTTAAAGATCAAGGACTGACTGAACATTGTAATTCATGGTAAAAATGATCCAGCAAGTCATACCCAATATAAACCAATAGTAATGAATGCAAATGACAGTGTGCTCTCCAGCGGGTGCTTTTTAATAAGAAGGGTGATGACTCAACATAAAATTAAATAGATGGGCCCTTCATAGAGGGAAGCAGGTATTTGTAGAGGTGCCAGAGCTCGATTTTAAAATAGAGATTGAATAACATTTTGAGCGGCATACTTTTGTTGTCAACGCAACAACTATGAGATGGCTGTATCTTCCATACTACATGCATTATAGGCAGTTCCCAAACAGAATGGTAAAGGTTTATACTCCCCCAACCACCAACAAGCATCAATCCATGGCTTGCTCGAAACAACGAGTGCCTCCAAATAACAACAGCCCTGGGGGAGTTTTGTTTAATTATTTTGATTTGCTTTGATCTTTTTGGATCATGGGACTGGGCATCCCGGTTACTGGCCCTTTCTCGTGAATGAGGAGCGGAGTCCACTCCTCTTGAGAATAACCCACCTAGCATGGAAGATATAGGCAGCCCTAGTTGTAACATGAGCTGCTCTAGCATACAAAACAGAATTTCATTTGAAGGTTTGGAGTTTGGCACATACAAATTTACTTGGAATGGCAGGTAAATACCGCAAATAGTAAGGTATGGTGGACTCATATGGAACAACTTTGGGGTTTATGGAGTTTGGATGCACAAGCTGTATTCCCTCTTAGTACAGGTGAACGCTAGCAAAAGACTGGGAAGCGACCAACTGAGAGAGCGACAACAGTCGTAAGCATGCATTAAAATTAATTTACACCGAGTACAAGCATGAGTAGGATATAATCTACCATGAACATAAATATCATGAAGGCTATGTTGATTTGATTCAACTACATGTGTGAACATGTGCCAAGTCGAGTCACTCAATTCATTCAAAGGAGGATACCATCCCACCATATCACATCATAATCATTCTAATAGCATGTTGGCACGCAAGGTAAACCATTATAACTCATAGCTAATCAAGCATGGCACAAGCAACTATAATCTCTAAATGTCATTGCAAATATGTTTACTTTTTAATAGCTGACTCAGAAATGATGAATTCATCGTATTTACAAAAACAAGAGAGGTCGAGTTCATACCAGCTTTTCTCATCCCAATAAGTCCATCATATATCGTCATTATTGCCTTTCACTCGCACGACCGAACGATGTGTACAATAATAAGAGTGCACGTGCATTGGACTAAGCTGGAATCTGCAAGCATTCAACTCAAGACAGAAGACAGGGCAATATGGGCTCTAAGTTAAATAAACAATCATGCATATAAGAGCCACTAAACATTTTCAATATGGTCTTCTCGACCCCCAAAGGAAAGAAAAGGAAATAAAACTATTTACACGGTAAAGCTCCCAACAAGTAAAAAAGAAGAAAAAGAAATCTTTTGGGTTTTCATTTTAATTTCTACTACAAGCATGAAAATTAAACTAACTAATTTTTTTTGGTTTTTCTTAAAGTTTATCGAACACACAAGAAGAAGACTAGAAAAAGAAATTTAAACTAGTATGGATAATACAATGAGAGAGTATGAGCACCGACAACTAGTATGTGAACATGAATGTAAAGTCAGTGAGAAATACGTACTCCCCCAAGCTTAGGCTTTTGGCCTAAGTTGGTCTAATACCAAGGACCGCCTGGCTGATATCCCTAAGTGAAACTGGGGTTGTACTGAGATGCAGCGGCAACCGCCTCCTGTGCAGCAGCGTGTTGGCGAGCTGCCTCCATTCCCCTCTCATATTCAGCTGCTTCCTCCCTGGTGACAACATATCTTCCTTTTGCCTGATAATCAAAAAGGTGGGGAGTAGGAAGAGTAACAGGGACGACGTTGTGTCTATCATAGATTAGTCGATAATGGAGGAATTGTTCATTCCTGTCAAGAAAATGATGATTGAACATAGCTTCTTTATCCAAATAAATAGGAGGTAAAATCATATCCCCTCTTGTGGGGCTATATTAAGAAAATTAGCCACACGGGTTGCATAAATTCCTCCAAATAGATCTCCCTTTCTACTATTATTTTGCAACCTACGTGCAACTATTGCCCCCCAAGTTATAAGCTTTATAACCTGACACAGCACTCTTGAGGACACAAAGATCAGGGACACACATGTGACATGCTTCGTCCTTACCGTTAATGCATCTACCAATAAAGAGAGCAAAATAATGTATAGCAGGAAAATGAATGCTCCCTATGGTAGCTTGTGCTATGTCCCTAGATTCTCCCACAGTAATACTAGCAAAAAAATCTCTAAATTCAGATTTGCGAGGATCATTAATATTACCCCACTGCGGGAGTTTACAATCAGTTGTGAAATCCTCTAAATCCATGGTATTAGATGTATCATAAATATCAAACATGACACTAGGAGAATTACGCCACAGATATACTGGAACCTCCGCACAAAGGAATCAGTCAATTGATAGTAATGAGGACACTTATCTTGTAAGAAGTCCTACGGCTCAGCATTACGCACATACGCGTCAAATTCCTCCTTGAAGCCTGCTTCGACCATAAAATCATCGGATGGCCACTCACAAGCTCGTACATCCGCGTCCCTCGGCAATTCAACATCTTGCTCACGTATAGAAATTCTTGGCCCTTTCTTTGCCGAGGAACCACCTTGGTACATTCTTCTAAGCATAATTCTTTTTCTGAAAATTTCTGAAATTTTAGTAACTTCAAAATAAAAGTGAATAAAACTAAACAAGATTGGTAGCAACTACTCCTACAAGTGCCTAGAGCCTATATCATGCATTGGAATTGCTTGGGACCTAAAAATTTTAACATGCAAGCTCAAGAACATGGTCACCTATGCAGCAAAAATTTGCAATGAATAAAACACTAGAACAAAAACTAATTGGACCAATGGAGGAGTCACATACCAAGCAACAATCTCCCAAAGCAGTTTTGTAAATGGAGCTTTGAGCAAGGAGATCGAAAATCGCACCAAAACAAGCTAGAACTCGTGCTTGAGCTGGATGGTTTTTTTGGGGTAGAAGATGAAGTGTGTGGGTGCTGGCATAAGTGGAGGGGGGCCACCAGGGGCCCATGTGATAGGGGGGCGTGCCCTATAGGGGGGCACGCCATCCACTCTCGTGGCCTCGTGCTTGCCCCTCCTGCAGTGTTTTTAGTGCCTAAAATCCTTAAATATTCCAGAAAAAATCATACTAAATTTGCAGGGCCTTTGGAGCACTTTTATTTTTGGACTATTTTTTATTGCACGGATAATTCAGAAAACAGACGGATAATACTATTTTTGCTTTATTTATTCTAAATAACGGAAAGTAAAAAGAGGGTACAGAAGGTTGTGCCTTCTAGTTTCATCCATCTTGTGATCATCAAAATGAATCCACTAACAAGGTTGATCAAGTCTTGTTAACAAACTCATTCCGAATAACACGGAACCGAAGAAATTTCGAATAACACTAAGTTACCTCAACGGGGATATGAAAATCCCCAACAATAAGAATATCATACTTTTTCTTGACAGTAGGGAGAGGAAATTCAAAACCTCCAATAATAATAGTTGGAATTTTCCCAATAGAATTGATGCTATGAACTTGAGATTGTTTCCTCGGAAAGTGTACCGTATGCTCATTACCATTAACATGAAAAGTGACATTGCCTTTGTTGCAATCAATAACAGCCCATGCAGTATTAAGAAAAGGTCTACCAAGAATAATAGACATACTATCGTCCTTGGGAATATCAAGAATAACAAAGTCCGTTAAGATAGTGACATTTGCAACCATAACAGGCACATCCTCACAAATACCGACAGGTATAGCAGTTGATTTATCAGCCATTTGCAAAGATATTTCAGTAGGTGTCAACTTATTCAATTCAAGTCTACGATATAAAGAGAGTGGCATAACACTAACACCGGCTCCAAGATCACATAAAGCAGTTCTAACGTAATTTCCTTTAATGGAGCATGGTATAGTTGGCACACCCGGATCTCCAAGTTTCTTTGGTATTCCACCCTTAAAAGTGTAATTAGCAAGCATGGTGGAAATTTCAGCTTCCGGTATCTTTCTTTTGTTTGTTATGATATCCTTCATATACTTAGCATAAGGATTTACTTTTAGCATATCAGTTAAGCGCATACGTAAGAAAATAGGTCTAATCATTTCAGCAAAGCGCTCAAAATCCTCATCATCCTTTGACTCGGATGGTTTAGGGGGAAAGGGCATGGGTTTCTGAACCCATGGTTCTCTTTCTCTACCATGCTTCCTAGCAACAAAATCTCTCTTATCATAATATTGATTCTTTGATTGTGGGTTATCAAGATCAAGAGCAGGTTCAATCTCTATATCATTGTTTTTGCTAGGTTGAGCATCAACATGAACATTATCATTAACATTATCACTAGGTTCATGTTCATCATCTGACTGTGTTTCAGCATCAGAAACAGAAATATCATTGGAATTCTCAGGTGTGTCTACAATAGGTTCACTAGAAGCATGCAAAGTTCTATCATTTTTCCTTTTCTTCTTTTTAGAAGAACTAGGTGCCTCTAAATTATTTCTCTGAGAATCTTGCTCGATTCTCTTAGGGTGGCCTTCAGGATACAAAGGTTCCTGAGTCATTCTACCAGTTCTAGTAGCCACTCTAACAACAATGTCATTTTTATTATTTAATTCATCAAGCAAATCATTTTGAGCTTTGAGTACTTGCTCAGCTTGAGTAGCAACCATAGAAGCATATTTGCTAATGAGTTTGAGTTCATCTTTAACTCTAGCTATATTATCGCCTACGTGTCCTATCTCGAAAGCATTATTCTTTAACTCTCTACCAACATAAGCATTGAAACTTTCTTGTCTAGCCATAAAGTCATCGAATTCATCTAAGCATGGGCTATGAAATTTAGTAGAGGGGATTTCAACTTTATCATATCTATAGAGAGAATTTACCTTTACTACCTGTGTCGGGTTATCAAGACAATATGGTTCCTCAACAGGCGGTATATTAAGACCGTGTATTTCTTCAATAGGTGGTAAATTCTTAACATCTTCAGCTTTAATACCTTTTTCTTTCATTGATTTATTTGCCTCTTGCATATCTTCAGGGCTGAGAAATAAACACCTCTCTTCTTCGGAGTGGGTTTAGGAATAGGCTCAGGAGTTGGCTCAATTGGTTCAGGAATTACTTCAGGAATTGGCTCATGAAGAGTCCAATTATTTTCATAAGTCAACATATTATTCAATAGTATTTCAGCTTCGTCGAGTGTTCTTTCCCTAAAAACACAACCAACACAACTATCCAAGTAGTCCTTGGAAGCATTGGTTAGTCCATTATAAAAGATATCAAGTATTTCATTTTTCTTAAGAGGATGATCAGGCAAAGCATCAAGTAACTGGAGAAGCCTCCCCCAAGCTTGTGGGATACTCTCTTCTTTGATTTGAACAAAATTATATATTTCCCGCAAGGCAGCTTGTTTCTTATGAGCAGGGAAATATTTAGCAGAGAAGTAATAAATCATATCATGGGGATTACGCACACAACCAGGAGCAAGAGAATTATACCAAGTCTTAGCATCACCCTTTAATGAGAACGGAAATATCTTAAGGATATAAAAATAGCGAGACTTCTCATCACGAGGAAACAGGGTGGCTATATCATTCAACTTGGTAAGATGTGCCACAATAGTTTCAGATTCAAGGCCATAAAAAGGATCAGATTCAACTAAAGTAATAATCTCAGGATCAACAGAGAATTCATAATCCTTATCAGTAACACAGATAGGTGAAGTAGCAAAAGCAGGATCGGGTTTCATTCTAGCATTAAGAGACTGCTGCTTCCATTTAGCTAATAATTTCTTAAGATCATATCTATCATTGCAAGCAAAGATTTCCCTAGCAGCTTCTTCATTCATAACATAACCCTAATCAATGGGAGAACCTTCATCATCACTATCATCAATTGTCAGGACCCCGACTCAATGCCATATCGATCTAGCATGTAACACCTCATATCACTTTGCGGCCTCACGCACGGTATTCCCACGGGTGTCGCCCTACCTTTACCCGGGACCGTTTGCGCCTTTTGGCACACGTATATGACAGTGTCGCTAGCATCTATATGATAAGGAGCCCGGGCTGACATGGCTAGTCGTAAACCCAAAGTGCCACAAACTTACAGGGACAGGCATCCATGACCCAGCATCGAACGTGTCGGTCATCAGCGAGTGAATCCAGGCTGTAGCACTAGGCTAGCAGGACTCCGGTGAACCGGGTTGTAGCGGGCTAACAGGACTCCGGTATTCATCGCGTGACATTTCCCCGAAGGGACAGACACAGGAACGAAGAAGGACACATGCCGGCCAGCCTAAGTGTTCCGGAGCAGTAGCAAGCTACCATTGGAAACACTAGGAGACATTTCCCGGTAAGAGAGGCTACTAAGGATAAACAACTAGATAGTCAGATCCCACACATACCAAGCATTTCAATAACATACACACAATATGCTCGATATGTGCAAACACAACATGGCATCACAAGATGACTCTATGACTCAAGTATTTATTCATTAGGCTCCGAGGAGCGAGATATTACAAACATAGGTCTCATGACCCAACATTCAGAGCATACAAGTCAAAGCACAAGCGGAAGCTATCATGTCTGAGTACAGACAACTATAAATGAAAAAGGCTGAAAAGCCTGACTATCTACCAGATACTGCCGAGGGCACAAGATCGTAGCTGAGGTAACAAGCTAAACGTCGAAGTCCAAGCGGAACTACTAGTGAGACTGAAGTCTCTCTGCAAAAACATAAAATAGGCAAACGTGAGTACAAATGTACCCAGCAAGACTTACATCAGAACTAACTACATATGCATCATTATCAACAAAGGGATGGTGGGGTTTAACTGCAGCAAGCCAGCTTTGACTCGGTGGCTATCCTGAACTACGACTGCAATGTAACTCTTTGAGGTGGCGCACACGAGTCCACATATTCACCATATCAATACACCACTATGGATCCGCTCCCGTCTCCCTACGAGAACGCCATCCATAGCACTCACGTTTATCTTGCGTATTTTAGAGTGTCCACTTTCACTTGTCTATGAACTGATATAAGCAACCCAGAAGTCCTTTACCGCGGACACGGCTATTCGAATAGATGATGTTAACCCTGCAGGGGTGTACTTCTTCATACATGTTTCCACCACTTAGCGTTTGCACACGACATGTGCTCGGCAGACTTCAAGCGAAAGCCGACGCGGGTGTAGACCACGACCTACCTAAACACTCAAGGCTCTAGTCCAGCTTTATCGCCTATTCGGGTTCCATCCATGAGGAGATCCGGCCGAAGTTTCGCTCACAGCCCCAAACGATGTGAACAGGGTTCCCGAGATACCAAACGGGCATCCGGTACACCGTGCCACGTACCTACCGCATCACAGCCCACCCCTACAGTCAGTGCTGTCCACGGCCTCCAGTAAGCTACAAACACCAGAAACTACTTGCAACTCCTGGACAGAGGACTAGGGTGAATAAGAAGTCGAGCGGGGTCATATTTCAGGGCCCAATGCATGGTAGTAGCTGAATCATGGATCACAAACACAGAACTCAGTTCCTGAGGACGGCTGCAATGAGACAACCCACCATGTACTCCTACATGGCCTCTCACCGCTACCTTTACCAAATCGTGTTCACACACTTAGCTCACACACAGTAGGACATGTTCACACACCTCTAATTCATCCCCGATGAATCAGACCTAACTCAACTCTAAGCAGTAGCAGGCATGACAAACAAACATGAATGAGTAGGCACAACAGGGCTCAAACAACTCCTACTCATGCTAGTGGGTTTCATCTATTTACTGTGGCAATGACAGGTCATGCAGAGGATAAAGGGGTTCAACTACCGCATCATGTAACAGTTGAATCGGTGTTGTCCTAATGCAGTAAAAGAGAGCAGGAGCGAGAGAGTGGGATTGTATCGGAATGAACAAGGGGGTTTTGCTTGCCTGGCACTTCTGAAGATAACATTGAGTCTTCATCAGTGTCAATGATCACATCATCGGTATCACGTCTATCGAGAGGGAACAAATACCGGCAACACAGAAGGGAACACAATCAATGCAATGCACAATATGATGCATGATCATGACATGGCAAAATGAATGTGTTTTGAGCTAATGCAACTAGCAACAGATTAAATGAAGTTGGTTTGAATACAAGATTCAAATTCAAACTCCATATGTGATTATTTAAATGCCCTTTAAACGTTTTGTCCAAAACAGAGGACAAACATTGTTTAAACATGCATGAAAATGGTACAGATGGATTCCTTGAATTTTTCTAATAATTTTTCATATATAAATTATTTAATTTGGAGTTACGGTTAATTTTCTATGATTTATTGAAGTTTTAGCTATTTTCTGAAATTCCTGAAATAATAATAAATCCAGAAATTATTTATGGCGTCAGCCCCACGTCACTGTGACGTCAGCAGGGTCGACTGGGCCGGCTCGGGTCAAACCTGACGTGTGGGGTCCACACGTCAGTGACACAGGGGCTAATCCCGCATTGACTCGGGCTTTGACCCGCTACGGGGCCCGCTGTCAGTGTCACAGGGTTAGTTAGCAGGGTCATTAGCCCCTAACGACGACGCCACGTCAGCACACCGGAGACCAGCCGACGGCGACCATAGAACACGGCGGGGCACGCCGGACTTGCGCTAGAGGCATCAGTTTGGCGCGCTGAGGGCACCAGGGGATGGCCCTTGCTCCCGCGCATCTAGAGGACCGAGTGGGAGGTCGTGGGGTCGCCGGAACTCATGCCGGCGATGAGCTTTGGCGGCGATGGTGTTCGGTGGTGCTCGGGCGCGTCGCTACGGTGTATCAGTGAGCAAATGGAGAGGCTGGGCAGCACCTGCTAGACATGGGGAGCACTAAGAGCAGCTCAGTGAGGCCAGGGGAGCACAGAGGCTATGCGTGCAGCAGCAATGGCGGACGGTGGCTTCGGTGCTCGTGGGGAACGGCGCTACGGCACGGAGGGGAGCATGCTGAGTTAGGGGAGAGGGTCAGTGACTCACGGCGATGACGAGGGGACGCTCGGCGAGGTCGGGGACGGTCCGGAGCCGGCGAATTTGACGAAGATGGCCGGCGGTCCCGAGGTTGAAGAAGGCATCGAGGGCGGTGTTGTGGCACGTCGGGGGCCTCGTGGCTCGTTGAGGAGGTAGAGGGAGGACCGGCGGAGCTTCCTGGGGCGTCGGTGAGCCGTGGGGTGGCCGGTAGCCACGGTGGCTCTCGTCGGTGGCGGCGGCTCCGTTCGGTCGCGGGAGGGGAAACAGAGGAGCGAGGGGGAGGGAGGTCCAGAGAGCGAGGGAGAAGTGAGAGGGGGTCGGGGCTGCGTGGCGTCGCGGGAGGGACCAGGGAAGGAGGAGGCAGCCAGGCAGGGAGGAGGTGGCCTCCTCGGCCGCGCGCGTGCGAGCACGCAGCTGCTCCCACTGGCAAGAGGAAGACGACAGGGGGGGGGAGTAGCGGTGGCGGGCTGGGCCGCGCTGGGCCGGTCCTGTTGGGCCACCAGGTGGGCTTCACAGGTAAGTCCTTCTCTCTTTTTTTTATTTACTGTTTTCTATTTTCTGTAGTTTGTTTTGATTTAGTTTAGCAACTAAATCATTTAAATAAATTCTGTAGATTTTTATGAGGCTTGCTAAAATATATACAAAGCCACTCACAAACTTCCAGAATTATTGGAGTCATATTTAATATATATTAAATATAAATCCAAAGCAAATAGTTATTGGATTAATTCAAATGACCAAAATAATTATCTGTGTGACTCCAAAAATATTGGTTTAAATTTTACCTCTTACCAATATTTCCATGGAATAACAGGAACATTTTCTTGGACACATTTGAGAAGATTTAATTGGTGGTTATTTTTAGAGGTTTCTGAGGCTTTGAAAATTCCTCAATTCAAATTTCATTTGAAATAAAACATGATGCTCACAAGAGGTCTAGCCTAGTGCATTACCAGAAGCTAGGGATGTGACAACTCACCCCCACTAAACAAGAATCTCGTCTCGAGATTCAAGCGTAGGGTAGGATGAAGGGGAAACGCAAACTAGTACAATCTTCACGATCCAGGTTGCACTTCAAATGAACGTTGAGTTGAACACCATCTTTGTCTTGTCGTCTTGCTCTGAGAAATCCTGCCAACATGACATGGAGAGAAGAAGGAGACTCTAGAAGGGTCGATCTTCTCGAAGATCGAACAACTCACGGAATGAGACATAGGACCATCTCTCGGGTTGAGACACGAAATACACATCAAGAGGGGTGGAAAGAAACGGATGACGAAGGTTCACTAGGTAGACAACAATTCCACACCTAAGAAGGTGGTAAACGATTGTCAACGTAGCGAGGAGTTGAGTTGCCATGATACCACGACGAAACATCCTGGAGGAGGGTGATTCGTAGATTATTACCTTAAGTGGCAAAAAGAATTACTTTTGATTCAGAGATCATTGAAACTCTTTAAACCAGCCTAAGACAATTCTCGAGCGATCGTTTGGAGGGGGTCGGTAGAATGGCATACTCGGACTTGGATGATGTGGATTACCTTGTTGAAGACAACGTAATGGATGAATTTGCTTATCACCGGAAATGGAAGAGACCCATGGTAGAATGGCACATTGGCGGTGCAAGCTAGGAACAAAATGCAAATGCTAGAAATGATTCTGGTAACTGGGGAAGAACCCAACAATAAAGAGTGAATTCACTGTTGGAGTGGTTATAGCATAACCGACGAGACTAGGAGCAATCCCGGTTAGTGCCGGCGATAATACCTAGCGCTTGTGCGTGCTCTCAAGAACTTGAGCAATTCCATAATCATCAAGGTTTTACCAACATCCGTGTCAAGGGTCCGGTAACACAACTTACTACCATGATGAATGGTGATGGAGGATGCAGATGCAAAGGAAGATAACACCTTCTCAGATTTCACCCTTGGCAGGGCCAAGGAAATAAAATCTGGATGATCGACCGAGAGACATTTAGCACTCCGCTTCTAATGTTCTCCTTGACGTGCTAGTGTATCCCATTCATAGATATGGTTTGATAACTAGAACATCAAGTAAAAGGTCGGACTTCGGGAACACAAAAATCCATAGGGGCAACTAGGAAGTAAACCCTACGAAATCCTTATGGGGAGGTGGCCAACTTCATCAATCAAGATATTATAATAACAGGTCTTCCGGCTGGGTGTGTTGGCCACGACATCCACTTTACCGGTTATCGCGCGACCAATATTATAATTCTTGGGAAATATTCCAACCATCATATCTGCCTGAGATTCAGATCTGGTTGGTGTCAGGATATTCCAGACTCATCGAGTCTAGGAAGAAAAACGGAAGTTTGCAACACAAATCGATGAGATGACGTTGCGGGATTCTCGGGAGATGAACTACGATAGCAAGCTCCAAAACATGAGCTGGTTCTGCTACAAACATGTGAACACGTTGTCCAAGACAAGCAGGACCACAAAGTAGTCTTATAATAAAACACTACCGAGTTCAGGAGGGGGAACCATCAATGAGGGTATCGAAGTCCTTACATAAGTCCGGATTAGCTCTTATGAAGGAACTCCTTCTCCTTGAACAAATCAATCAGTGGCTTGGTGTGCTAGGGATACATATAGATTGAAGGTTGCAAGTCTTCAAACCACAGCATTCTTCGCACGTGTGCATGACTGATTTGGAATGATTCCAAAGAAAGAAACATTGACTTTCTCGAATCCATGGCGGCAACTTGCATCAGATGCACATGAATTAAAGGAAGTCACTACCTTCATCCAAACATATGCTTCATGAGCTAGCATGAACAAATGCTTTCAAAAATTTCCAACACTAGCTTAATGTTCAACAAAATCATGGAAGAGATAAGGATGTTGTCAATGGGCTCAACAACAATTCATCCGGGTTTCCTTTTAAAAGGAATTCCATAGTTAAGTGAACACGGTGATAGCATTGGTCGGACCAAAGATGTAATGGTGTATGCTCGAGGGATCAACCACGAATAAGACAACATTACGAGCATCGTTGGTACTGATTTGATTTGACGATAGCCCATACTCAAATCAAAGGATTGATAAGACAATAGGTCCAGCAACTGATCACAGGGACCAATCGATGAAGATATCATCTTCTTCAACACACACTACACAAGAATATCCCTTTGGGACGAACTAAGTCAGGCAAGCTTTTATCTTCCAACTCTCCAAGTTGTTGTTTAGCTTATCCAACTAGCTCAGGGTATCCAACACGGATTCTTGGAGAAGGGGTGGTTTACAGGAATAAACCAACTTGATCACGAACTCAACATAGCGGTCAGGTGACAACCTGGTAATACTTCTGAGAAGATATTCAGAAATCACGAACCACCGGTATGTTACTAAGCTCGAGAACAATCTCGCTTTTGAGGGCAAGACGATATGATCAAATGAGTGAGGACTTGACAAGATCCTAACTCATCAATCGAAGGGTGCACCGAAATAAGAACTAGATAGCACGATCAGTCTTAGGGTGACGATTCAATAATCAATACGCTAAGAATGAGGTTATCGTCCATTTAACTACCAAGCAACAGAGTTGCTAGCAGTATTGATTTCACACGCCACGATTCACTTGTCGGCATTCTGGTTACAATAACACAGGAACCGAGGAATGAACAATGATGGCAAGAAGTATCACTGTACCAAGAGTTCATAGGATGGTGTGCAATTCCTATAACAATCCCGATATAAAGATGGTAATACTTCAGGGTAGAACAGAATCAAAAGCTGGGCTGGCATTTTGATCTGCGGAGCATGACTACCTTGACCCAATCCTAGATATGGATGAGGTACTGGAGTTCATTTCTCCTAGTCATTCTGGAACAGAATGGCTTGATGGACCACAAGAGTAATAGGCATCGATAAACGAATGCATGCATACCCTTGACTATCAATTGATAGACGAAGGTCAGTAGACAACTAAAAGGGGACAACTCAAAGGAACATATGATTTTCTGAGTTGTGGATGCATGGTTTAGCATGTCGAACGAAGTTCAACATATTTCTTCCGGATAACCCATGCAGAAAAGTAGAACTGGCAGAGCCATAACATATAATGGAGAACTCATCAAGAGCACTCTGGTTGTGATCGTTCAGTTCAACGAGGAACTTCTGCCATAAGTAGTTCATGGTATTTGGAAGAAGATACCACGGACTTCAAGGACTATCGCAAAGGTTACTAATATCCTGAAGGAACTAGCAATTACTATCAACATGAAGTAAGTAGGGTGGATCTCGGGTTCAGAACCCAAGGAGTAGAATACCTACTACTAAGTGGCATCACGGGATGCTTTCGAGAATAAAAGCCAGAATCATCACACTGGGATCACAAAACATTGCTAGATTACTAGGTGATCCCCTAAGACACCTAGGGTCATAATACTAGCTCCAACATATATGTCAAGCCAATAAAGTACCTCAACTCACTGATTTGTGCGATTAATCTGACCAAAGGCACATCGGACACAGGAGGAAGGGATTTGCAAATGCATCCGACTATTTAGAAACCTGGGATGACTCGGACAGCATAACGGCTGTAAATGCTCAGAAAAGATTTGAGACATTCACAAAAATGGTGGCATAACCACTCATAAGCACAATATCAAGGTCTCGAGATCAATAATTAACATACAGAGGTAGAAACTGAACTGAAGCTTAATCCAACAATCTTATAAGTCTACGGATTAGTAACACGTGATCCTGATAGAAAGAAAAGATAGCCTAGTTCTTAATCCCCGCAGGAAAGATAAGATGACTCAGATCAGAAGGCATAAGGTATAAGGAGTAAAAAGAGCCTTACGTTCCATCCCACAATCAATTCCCTTATATAACTAAAGAATTTCTAGACTCAACTTCGACCAGTTTGGCTTGGTAACCTACAGGCAGTCAAGCTCTGATACCAACGCTGTCAGGACCCCGACTCAATGCCATATCGATCTAGCATGTAACACCTCATATCACTTTGTGGCCTCACGCACGGTATTCCCACGGGTGTCGCCCTACCTTTACCCGGGACCGTTTGCGCCTTTTGGCACACGTATATGACAGTGTCGCTAGCATCTATATGATAAGGAGCCCGGGCTGACATGGCTAGTCGTTAACCCAAAGTGGCACAAACTTACAGGGACAGGCATCCATGACCCAGCATCGAACGTGTCGGTCATCAGTGAGTGAATCCAGGCTGTAGCACTAGGCTAGCAGGACTCCGGTGAACCGGGCTGTAGCGGGCTAACAGGACTCCGGTATTCATCGCGTGACATTTCCCCGAAGGGACAGACACAGGAACGAAGAAGGACACATGCCGGCCAGCCTAAGTGTTCCGGAGCAGTAGCAAGCTACCATTGGAAACACTAGGAGACATTTCCCGGTAAGAGAGGCTACTAAGGATAAACAACTAGATAGTCAGATCCCACACATACCAAGCATTTTAATAACATACACACAATATGCTCGATATGTGCAAAAACAACATGGCATCACAAGATGACTCTATGACTCAAGTATTTATTCATTAGGCTCCGAGGAGCGAGATATTACAAACATAGGTCTCATGACCCAACATTCAGAGCATACAAGTCAAAGCACAAGCGGAAGCTATCATGTCTGAGTACAGACAACTATAAATGAAAAAGGCTGAAAAGCCTGACTATCTACCAGATACTGCCGAGGGCACAAGATCGTAGCTGAGGTAACAAGCTAAACGTCGAAGTCCAAGCGGAACTACTAGTGAGACTGAAGTCTCTCTGCAAAAACATAAAATAGGCAAACGTGAGTACAAATGTACCCAGCAAGACTTACATCAGAACTAACTACATATGCATCATTATCAACAAAGGGATGGTGGGGTTTAACTGCAGCAAGCCAGCTTTGACTCGGTGGCTATCCTGAACTACGACTGCAATGTAACTCTTTGAGGTGGCGCACACGAGTCCACATATTCACCATATCAATACACCACTATGGATCCGCTCCCGTCTCCCTACGAGAACGCCATCCATAGCACTCACGCTTATCTTGCGTATTTTAGAGTGTCCACTTTCACTTGTCTATGAACTGATATAAGCAACCCAGAAGTCCTTTACCGCGGACACGGCTATTCGAATAGATGATGTTAACCCTGCAGGGGTGTACTTCTTCATACATGTTTCCACCACTTAGCGTCTGCACACGACATGTGCTCGGCAGACTTCAAGCGAAAGCCGACGTGGGTGTAGACCACGACCTACCTAAACACTCAAGGCTCTAGTCCAGGTTTATTGCCTATTCGGGTTCCATCCATGAGGAGATCCGGCCGAAGTTTCGCTCACAGCCCCAAACGATGTGAACAGGGTTCCCGAGATACCAAACGGGCATCCGGTACACCGTGCCCCGTACCTACCGCATCACAGCCCACCCCTACGGTCAGCGCTGTCCACGGCCTCCAGTAAGCTACAAACACCAGAAACTACTTGCAACTCCTGGACAGAGGACTAGGGTGAATAAGAAGTCGAGCGGGGTCATATTTCAGGGCCCAATGCATGGTAGTAGCTGAATCATGGATCACAAACACAGAACTCAGTTCCTGAGGACGGCTGCAATGAGACAACCCACCATGTACTCCTACATGGCCTCTCACCGCTACCTTTACCAAATCGTGTTCACACACTTAGCTCACACACAGTAGGACATGTTCACACACCTCTAATTCATCCCCGATGAATCAGACCTGACTCAACTCTAAGCAGTAGCAGGCATGACAAACAAACATGAATGAGTAGGCACAACAGGGCTCAAACAACTCCTACTCATGCTAGTGGGTTTCATCTATTTACTGTGGCAATGACAGGTCATGCAGAGGATAAAGGGGTTCAACTACCGCAGCATGTAACAGTTGAATCGGTGTTGTCCTAATGCAGTAAAAGAGAGCAGGAGCGAGAGAGTGGGATTGTATCGGAATGAACAAGGGGGTTTTGCTTGCCTGGCACTTCTGAAGATAACATTGAGTCTTCATCAGTGCCAACGATCACATCATCGGTATCACGTCTATCGAGAGGGAACAAATACCGGCAACACAGAAGGGAACACAATCAATGCAATGCACAATATGATGCATGATCATGACATGGCAAAATGAATGTGTTTTGAGCTAATGCAACTAGCAACAGATTAAATGAAGTTGGTTTGAATACAAGATTCAAATTCAAACTCCATATGTGATTATTTAAATGCCCTTTAAACGTTTTGTCCAAAACAGAGGACAAACGTTGTTTAAACATGCATGAAAATGGTACAGATGGATTCCTTGAATTTTTCTGATAATTTTTCATATATAAATTATTTAATTTGGAGTTACGGTTAATTTTCTATGATTTATTGAAGTTTTAGCTATTTTCTGAAATTCCTGAAATAATAATAAATCCAGAAATGATTTATGGCGTCAGCCCCACGTCACTGTGACGTCAGCAGGGTCGACTGGGCCGGCTCGGGTCAAACCTGACGTGTGGGGTCCACACGTCAGTGACACAGGGGCTAATCCCGCGTTGACTCGGGCTTTGACCCGCTACGGGGCCCGCTGTCAGTGTCACAGGGTTAGTTAGCAGGGTCATTAGCCCCTAACGACGACGCCACGTCAGCACACCGGAGACCAGCCGACGGTGACCACAGAACACGGCGGGGCACGCCGGACTTGCGCTAGAGGCGTCAGTTTGGCGCGCTGAGGGCACCAGGGGATGGCCCTTGCTCCCGCGCATCCAGAGGACCGAGTGGGAGGTCGTGGGGTCGCCGGAACTCATGCCGGCGACGAGCTTTGGCGGCAATGGTGTTCGGTGGTGCTCGGGCGCGTCGCTATGGTGTATCAGTGAGCAAATGGAGAGGCTGGGCAGCACCTGCTAGACATGGGGAGCACTAAGAGCAGCTCAGTGAGGCCAGGGGAGCACGGAGGCTATGCGTGCAGCAGCAATGGCGGACGGTGGCTTCGGTGCTCGTGGGGAACGGCGCTACGGCACGGAGGGGAGCATGCTGAGTTAGGGGAGAGGGTCAGTGACTCACGGCGATGACGAGGGGACGCTCGGCGAGGTCGGGGACGGTCCGGAGCCGGCGAATTTGACGAAGATGGCCGGCGGTCCCGAGGTTGAAGAAGGCATCGAGGGCGGTGTTGTGGCACGTCCGGGGCCTCGTGGCTCGTTGAGGAGGTAGAGGGAGGACCGGCGGAGCTTCCTGGGGCGTCGGTGAGCCGTGGGGTGGCCGGTAGCCACGGTGGCTCTCGTCGGTGGCGGCGGCTCCGTTCGGTCGCGGGAGGGGAAACAGAGGAGCGAGGGGGAGGGAGGTCCAGAGAGCGAGGGAGAAGTGAGAGGGGGTCGGGGCTGCGTGGCGTCGCGGGAGGGACCAAGGAAGGAGGAGGCAGCCAGGCAGGGAGGAGGTGGCCTCCTCGGCCGCGCGCGTGCGAGCACGCAGCTGCTCCCACTGGCAAGAGGAAGACGACAGGGGGGGAGTAGCGGTGGCGGGCTGGGCCGCGCTGGGCCGGTCCTGTTGGGCCACCAGGTGGGCTTCACAGGTAAGTCCTTCTCTCTTTTTTTTATTTACTGTTTTCTATTTTCTGTAGTTTGTTTTGATTTAGTTTAGCAACTAAATCATTTAAATAAATTCTGTAGATTTTTATGTGGCTTGCTAAAATATATACAAAGCCACTCACAAACTTCCAGAATTATTGGAGTCATATTTAATATATATTAAATATAAATCCAAAGCAAATAGTTATTGGATTAATTCAAATGACCAAAATAATTATCTCTGTGACTCCAAAAATATTGGTTTAAATTTTACCTCTTACCAATATTTCCATGGAATAACAGGAACATTTTCTTGGACACATTTGAGAAGATTTAATTGTTGGTTATTTTTAGAGGTTTCTGAGGCTTTGAAAATTCCTCAATTCAAATTTCATTTGAAATAAAACATGATGCTCACAAGAGGTCTAGCCTAGTGCATTACCAGAAGCTAGGGATGTGACATCAATAATAGGTTCTTCAGTCATTTCATTCCCCCTAACTCTAGCAAGTTGTTCATCAAGAAATTCACCTAATGGCAAAGTAGTATCACACACAGAAGTAGTTTCATCATGTATAGCAGAAGTGGCATCATCAATAACATGCGACATATCAGAATTCATAGCAGTAGCAGGTTTAGGTGTCGCAAGCCTACTAATAACGGAAGGAGAATCTAGTGCAGAGCTAGATGGCAGTTCCTTACCTCCCCTTGTAGTTGAGGGCAAAATAGTAGTTCGGTCGTCTTTCAAGTTCTTCATAGTGATCAACAGATATAAATCCCAAGTGACTCAGAGAATAGAGCTATGCTCCCTGGCAACGGCGCCAGAAATTAGTCTTGATACCCCACAAGTGTAGGGGATCGCAACACCTTTCGAGGGTAAAGTATTCAACCCAAATTTATTGATTCGACACAAGGGGAGCCAAAGAATATTCTTGAGTATTAGCAGTTGAGTTGTCAATTCAACCACCCCTGGATAACTTAGTATTTGCAACAAAGTGTTTAGTAGCAAAAGTGGTATGATAATAAAGGTAACGGTACCAAAAGTAAAGATAATAGTTTTGGGGTTTTTGTAGTAGTTGTAACAGTAGCAACGGAAAAGTAAATAAGCGAAGAACAATATATGAAAAGCTCGTAGGCAATGGATCAGTGATGGATAATTATGCCGGATGCGATTCCTCATGTAAGAGTTATAACATAGGGTGATATAGAACTAGCTCCAATTCATCAATGTAATGTAGGCATGTATTCCGTAAATAGTCATACGTGCTTATGGAAATGAACTTGCATGACATCTTTTGTCCTACCCTTCCGTGGCAGCGGGGTCCTAGCGGAAACTAAGGGATATTAAGGCCTCCTTTTAATAGAGAATCGGAACAAAGCATTAGCACATAGTGAATACATGAAGTCCTCAAACTGCGGTCATCACCGAGAAGTATCCCGATTATTGTCACTTCGGGGTTGTCGGATCATAACACATAATAGGTGACTATAGACTTGCAAGATAGGATCGAGAACACACATATATTCATGAAAACATAATAGGTTCAAATCTGAAATCATGGCACTCGGGCCCTAGTGACAAGCATCAAGCATAGCAAAGTCATAGCAACATCAATCTCAGAACATAGTGCATACTAGGGATCAAACCCTAACAAAACTAACTTGATTACATGGTAAATCTCATCCAACCCATCACCATCCAGCAAGCCTACGATGGAATTACTCATGCACGGCGGTGAGCATCATGAAATTGGTGATGGAGGATGGTTGATGATGACGACGGCAATGAACCCCTCTCTCTAGAGCGCCGAACGGACTGCAGACCAGCCCTCCTGAGAGAGATTAGGGCTTGGCGGCAGCTCCTTGTCATAAAACGCGATGAAACTTTCTCTTTAATTTTTTTCTCCCCGAACGTGAATATATGGAGTTGGAGTTGAGGTCGGTGGAGGTCCAGGGGGCCCACGAGATAGGGGGCGTGCCCTACAGGGGGGGCGTGCACACCTGTCTCGTGGACAGGCCCTGGGCCCCCTGGTCTTGCTTCTTTCGCCAAAAATTCTTATTAATTCCAAAAAGTGCCTCCATGGATTTTCAGGACATTCGGAGAACTTTTCTTTTCTACACATAAACAAACATCATGGTAGTTCTGCTGAAAACAACGTCAGTCCGGGTTAGTTTCATTCAATTCTTGCAAGTAAGAGTCCAAAACTAGGGCAAAAGTGTTTGGAAAAGTAGATACGTTGGAGACGTATCAGGTTGTGAAGATACAAGACCGAAGACTCCCACCAGTGTCTGGATAGGACTCTCCTTGGCGTGGAAGGCAAGCTTGGCGCCCGGATATGAAGATTCCTTTCTCTGTAACCGACTTTGTACAACCCTAGCCCCCTCCGGTGTCTATATAAACCGGAGGGCATAGTCCGTAGAGGCAATCATAATCATACATGCTAGACTTCTAGGGTGTTAGCCATTACGATCTCGTGGTAGATCAACTCTTGTAATACTCATATTCATCAAGATCAATCAAGCAGGAAGTAGGGTATTACCTCCATAGAGAGAGCCTGAACCTGTGTAAACATCGTGTCCCCCGCCTTCTGTCACCATCGACCTTAGACGCACAGTTCGGCACCCCCTACCCGAGATCCGCCGGTTTTGACACCGACACCGGGGGCTCCTGTCGTTGTACAAAAGTGTGGTTACTTCTGTACCCCTTACTTGTGCATGGATGGTCGTAGCCACACCTACAACAGGGCTTGGCAAAGCAGAGTAGGATGACAGAAGGCAAGAGGGGAACAAAGAATATCAAAAAAGACACTCAGGGCAACAAGCAGCAAGAGGCAAGCAGGGCAATGCCGTCAACAAGCCTTGCCGAGGCAACCTGCGAAGCCCCCCAACAAGCTCCATGCCGGGGCAGATTGCGAAAGCGACCAACAGGGCCACCACCCTTAGAGATGAGAGCTCTAACACCATCAATGACGTTAAGACCAAGATTTGGAGAGCACATGCCTGGTAGCATGCGGCCCCTCGCGAAGATTGGCAACCCACGAGTCCACGTGGGATCGGAAGAGGAAGACCCCCGGCAACACCCTTGCCGGGGACAACTCCAAGGCCCCCGACAAGCCTTGCTGGGGACGATCGCTGGGCCACGGCCCAGGCCCGCGCTCAGAAAGGTTTTTGACACTTCACCACCACTCCTGTGCGACGATAGGCACGCTAGCTAAGCAGACGGCTGCATGGCGGCATGCAGATCTTCATGGAAGCCTACCATTTCGCCAACACAGCAGCTGGTTGGCCAACGTGGCGCTGCATGCCTCGTCGGCCCAGATGTGTGGCGAGGCGAGGATGAGCGGCGAAGGATGTGATGGCCTCTATTGCCATCCCCAATAAAGCGACAGGACACGTAGGCCATGCATTAGATGCGATTGTCCTACGTTGATCGAGCGATAAGCTTGTACCACTATAGCTTGCCACCTCCTGTGTGCCACTGTGGCAACCCCTTTGTGTATAATAGGAGGCCCGAGGTGCACAGAGAGAGGATTCAGACTTTTGGACAAAGCACGCATCGTAGGTAGTTCAAAAGCTCAAGAACACACATGTAACCAGATAAAGCAGGACTAGGGTATTACGCATCCTTGCGGCCCGAACCTAGATAAAAATCCTGTGTGTGCTAACAGCTCGACCTGCTCTTCGTGCAACTAATCCCCCGTTGAATGTAGAAGGGATCCTTGTGACCCCATAGGTGATCGGTTTCCCCGACAGATGAAATCAACGATCTTCTTCGGATCCAGCAAAAGTGGCACAACACTGCCTTTGGCACTAGCGGCCCGGTGTTGTTGGTCTCTGATGATTTGTGCAAGTTCTTCATCATCAGCTTCATTGTCAGACGATGGGACTTCAAAGGCGACTTGCTTCTTGTGAGGACTTGGCCTTGTGCCGCGTCCATCAGTGACCTTTTTCTTCAGCAACTAAGGCTGAGCTAAGGAACTTGCTGAAGCTCCTAAAGCAATTGAATAGCCTGTAGTCCTTTGGCACATGGCAAGGTGCACAGGTGCTGAGGACTTTGCAGGTGCAGCTGAGGACTTTGAGGAGCTGGGCCATGAGGGCATTGCAGAAGAAGATGGCTTCATAGCTAATTTCTTCTTCATAGCCTTCTTGGGTTGACTAGCAGAGGCTTCAGTAGCAGCAGCAAAAGAATCTTCATTGAATTTCTTCACCGCCTCTTTTGCTACCTTAGCCAATTTTCTTTGGCACTTGGCCCATTCCTTTGGAAATTCCTCACCTTTTCTGATGCTAGAGGGATCAGCTTCTTAGCCTGGAGCCAATGGAGGCCTTGGGCATGGAGGATTTACAACGAATTTCTTCATGTACTTAGGAGTGACATAGCGGTATTCCCTCCATTCCCGTGCCCATCTGCGTTCAATCCGCTGAATGTGCACTTTGCGCTGATTTTTGTTCTCCTTCCCATGAGTGGCCTCATCCAGAGTACAATACTCTTCATAGATATCTTCATGGATCTCAAAAGCAGTGTTAGTTTCAAGCCTTTTGCCTCCCTTTTTTCTTCGAGGAACGCTGCAAATGAGTTAAGTTGATGAGAACCTAGTGATTCAGCAGCAGCCATGTGTACCAGTGAACAGAGTATTGGTGCGAAGAATTTGGAGGGGTCATATGCGTTCTCAGAATTTGTTTTTAAAAGTAATCAAGTTTGAGGAATTTGACCGGGTGTGTCTTGAGGAATTTCACTAAGAGTTCTTGTCTTTAGGTTCCAAAGTTGTATGGATTGGAAATCCACACAGTTGAGGAATCTTGAAGAAAAACACATCTTAGAGAAATAGATCAAGAACATAAGCACAGTGGTGTTTAAGGATATGGAAGTTGAAGAATAAACACCTTTTGAAGATTTTGTGTAAATCATCAGAATCAACAAGGGCAATAAAAGCGAGTTTTATTTACCCTTGACGAAGAACACGACGAACTGTGAGATGAACTATAGAAGTTCATCCGTTCAAATCTTCCATGCCCTAACTTGGTGGAGGAAGACAACTAGGCGGCGGCGGATGTGAAGATTTCCGCGGCTGGCGCGAGTACGATGGCGGCGAGGTCGAGGCAGCTATGCTCTTCCTCACAGGCGACGATGGAGATTAGCGACGGCGCTAGGTTAGAGAGCTCGAGCAAAGGAGAGAGAGATCGAGCGGAGTAAATGAGCTGAGGTGAAAGGGGAGGGGTATTTATAACCAAGGTGAAAAACCGTTTGTCCGACGAATTTGGACGAACGTGCCTGTTGGTGTACTAGAGTAGGGGTACCCTAGTATCCCGAACTTGTGCACGGGCAGTTGCAGCTCCCCGCGGCAAGGCTTGCCGGGCGACCGCCAAGGTCCTCCGTGGTTCCCTGGGAGCCATTCAAGAACAAAGTATTCAAGCCAAGGAACTTGCCGCGACGCGCCACGCGTCCCGGCAAGGCAACAAGGCCCCGGCAAGAGGAGCTTGCCGGGAAGACCAACCAAGGCATCTTGAGGCCTGGTGAGCGACCAGCTTCCGGGCGCGACAAGATGACGACCGCGGCAAGGCGCTTGCCGCGGCAAGTAACCACTCTGTACCCACGCTCCAGCACATCCGCCAACGTGTCGCTCTGGGGGCCTTTCCAGGCGCGCGTGGCGTGAGGCTATGCAGCCAGCGGTGCGCGGTGGCATGTGACGCTGACAAGATCACCATCGTGGCGAACAGTGGCATCCCTGACGGTCCCTTTCTGCACTGTTTGGGCGACACAGACGGGCATTTAATGCCTTTGTCCCCTACCGTCAGGGTTAGGTAGGATACACTGTGCAAGTAGGTGTACCAACCGCAACACTTTTTACGCTTTTACCCTTCTCTGTGTTGCCACTTGTAGGTGGCCCCTTGAGCATATAAAAGGAGGCCCATGCGCAACGTAGAGGGGGTTCGGCTCATTCGGAAGCCAGAAAAACGCTTAGCTCTCTCGAGCAAGAACACAATACAATCAGACAAGCAGCAGTAGGAGTATTATCTCTCTGGAGAGCTCCGAAGCTGGGTAAACTTCTCGTGTGCCTCGCCTCGATCCGCTCTTCGTGCGACCTCCGCCCCCCGCCGAACCGAAAGGGGCTCGGTCCGCCGGCCCCATAGATGTTCGTGGATCAGTTTCCCCGACATCTTTGGCGCGCCAGGTAGGGGGCGTCGAGATTGCATGAACCTGATCCGGCGTTCACACGAGCCAGATCTTCATTTTCTTCATCGACATGCCACCGAAGAAGAAGACTTCGGCGGCAGCTGCTCCGTCCACGTCACTTCCACCACCACTGGAGCAAACGGGTGGTGGAGTGGACGCTGGCGGAAGAACGGACGTCGACGAGGAAGCTCACGATGCTGCCAGGTCCAAGGACAAGGCTGCACAGACCTCGGCGTCCGTACATGTACCGCGCCCATCTCAGGAGGCGCAGGACCGACATCGTCATGGTATTCGCAGTACCATACGTTCGTTCGGACAAGATCAAGCTGGTGGATCTCGGGGTGCTCAAGACCAACATGAACGCCAACGTGCTGGCACGAGCGAGGCACGGTTGCCTGGACGGGATACTGCTCCTTCTAACATAGTTAGAAGTCCGAGCATATCCCGCTCTTCGCACCGTTCGCCACTGCCGCCCACCACTCCAGCAGAAGCTTTGGCACGAGCTCAGCTGCTCCTGGATTACCCTCCAGCGGAAGACAAGATCGACCAATGGAGGGCCACCATTCAGAGTCTCATTGGCTTTGCCAACGGCGACACTCCGCGGCAGCCAAGTGCATCGCGGCCGCGGCAGGACCGCCAAGCATGAGCCGGTGGCGACGAAACCGGTGGGGGTGCAACCACCATGCACTCTCCACCCCGAAGGCCAAGATCGCCGACTCGTCGGATCCACCTCGACAGCGACTCCACTGCGTCATCGGATCCACGAGCTCGTCGCGATCAGCGCCAAGTTCTTCACGAACGACAACAAGAAGATGCTCGTACTCGCATCGAGCACCAAAGAGAAGTGCGACGTCAATCTGACAAGCGCGCTGGGCCCTCTGTTGACATGCATGCGCCAGGGGAACCAGGCGACTTGCCGTACGCGGTAGGTTGCCCTGCGTTCACTCGTGAGCTGCGGCAAGTCTAGTGGCCCAGCACAAAGAACTTCAAGCCAGATGTACCAGAGAAGTACGACGGCAAGACGCATCCGTCGGAGTTCCTCAGCATCTACACCATCACGGTGCATGCTGCCGGAGGACGGGACGACAAGATCCTCGCCAACTACTTCCCGCTGGTGCTCAAGCCCAATGTCAGATCCTGGCTCATGCACTTGCCGGACAACTCCATATCCTCCTGGGCTGATCTGTGCCATCAGTTTGTCGGCGCCTTTACAGGCGGCCACAAGCCTCATGGCCAAGAGAGCGATCTTCATCTGCTCGCCCAGAAGGAAGGAGAGCCCCTGCGCAAGTATATTCAAAGATTCAGCCGAGTACAACACAACATCCCAGATGTCCACCCTGCCACGGTAATCAACGTGTTCCATCAGAACGTGCGGAACCGCAGGATGCGGGAGGAGATGGCGATGTGCAAGATCAGAGATGTCAGTGAGCTATATGCCCTGGCCGACAAGTGTGCACGTGCTGAGGAAGGGAGGAAACTCCCCGGAGAGAACACAGGAGCAGGAGGATCTGATAGTGAGGACACTGCCCCGGCAAGAAAGAACCGGCGGCGGAACAACAGGAAGAAGAAAGGCAAAGATGTGCTAGTTGTTGAGCAGTCCGGCAAGAAAGCCGAAGCTGGTAGCTCCGGCAAGGAGGTTGCCGCAGCTGTGGCGGCCGCTGACAAGCAGGACAGCACCAACAAGCAATACTGCAAGATCCACCGCACCAAGGGCCATGACCTCCAGAGCTGCAAGAAGGTCGAGCAGCTTGTCGAGCAGCAAAAGGCTGAATACGAGCGGCGCGACAAGGAGAAAGCTCAGGAAGGTGCTGGAGGAGCTAGCAAGATACGTCCCGGCCGAGGAGGACGCCGCGGCAAGGCCAAGCAGCGGCAAGGAGATAGACCTCCCCGCGGCCGCGACAAGGATGAAGATGACGACGACGATGAAGATATGGATGAAGATGAGACCGACGAGCAGGAGTTCCAGAAAGCCACAGAGGTCCTGTGCATTGACGGTGGTGCTTCTCTGCATACTTCACACCGCCAGCTCAAGCAGTGGGTGCGGGAAGTCAATGCGGCAGAACCACCCGTCGAGTCATGCAAGCCTCTGAAATGGTCCAGCACGCCTATCATCTTTGATATTGAGGACCACCCTGATCGCATAACTGTGGTCGGGTGCTTGCCGATGTTGGTTTCACCAACTATCCGCAACCTCAAGGTCACCAAGATGCTAGTTGACGGCGGGGCCGGCTTGAACCTGATCTCCTCCGCGGTGCTCCAGAAACTTCAGATCCCTGATAGCGAGCTCGAAGAGACCGGCATGTTCCAAGGAATCAACCCGGGAAGGAGCAAGCCGAAGGGAAAGATCACGTTGCCGGTAACATTTGGTAGCGAGTTGAACTTAAGGACTGAGAGGGTCACTTTTGACGTTGCTGACTTTCCATTGCCTTACAATGGGATACTTGGCCGTCCAGCACTGGTCAAGTTCATGGCAGCCTCTCACTATGCATACAACATACTGAAGATACCAGGCCCGATAAGTGTCATCTCTGTCCCTGGCGACAAGAAGGATGCCCTTATCTGCGCCGACAAGATTTACCGGGAAGCAGCAGCCGCAACAGACCGCAAGTCACTTGCCGCTGAAGCTCCCGGGGCGAAGAAGAAGACCAAGTCCGGCAAGAGCTCTGATGCCCACTCCGGCAAGCGCACCTCTTCGGAGTGCTGCGCTACCGTCGAGGACGCACCATCGAGCTCCACCAGCAAGTGTAAGAAGACAATGGCAGCTCCACCAGAGACCAAGAGGGTGTTCGCCAAGGAGGACGGCACTGGTGGTACCTTCACCATCAGTGCCACTCTCGACCCTAAATAGGAAAGCGCGCTCGTTGCTTTCCTGCGGGCGAACGTCGACGTGTTTGCATGGCAACCATCTGACATCCCTGGTGTTCCCAGGAAAGTAATCGAGCACCATCTTGCCGTCTGTCCTCACACGCGGCCCGTCAAGTAGAAAGTCAGGAAACAGGCATTGGAGCGCCAAGAATTCATTGCAGAAGAGATCAAGAAATTGGAAGCAGCAGGCCTTGTCAGAGGAGTGCTCCATCCTACGTGGTTGGCCAATCCTGTAGTCATGCGCAAGGCAAACGGGAAATGGAGGTTGTGTATTGACTTTACCGATGTTAATAAAGCTTGCCCCAAAGACCCATTTCCTTTGCCGCGCATCGACCAGATTGTTGACTCCACGGCCGGATGTGACTTGCTTTCATTTCTTGATGCATACTCAGGATATCATCAGATCTTCATGGCAGAAGAGGATGAGGAGAAGACCGCATTCATTACCCCATGTGGCACATACTGTTTCGTACGGATGCCTTTCGGTTTGAAGAATGCTGGTTCAACATTTGCAAGGGTAGTCCATGACGCTTTTGAACCGCAAATGCACAGAAATGTGGAAGCCTACATGGATGACATAGTGGTCAAGAGCAAGGAAAAAGCAACTCTGATTCAAGATCTGGACGAAACCTTTGCAAATCTGCGCAAGATCAACCTCAAGCTTAACCCCGAGAAGTGCGTGTTTGGAGTCCCCTCCGGCAAGCTTCTCGGGTTCTTCGTGTCTCAGTGGGGAATAGAAGCCAACCCCAACAAGATCAAGGCCATTGAGCAGATAGAAGCACCGAAGCGCATCAAGGATGTACGAAGACTTGCCGGTTGCGTAGCTACTCTCAGCAGGTTTCTCTCTAGGTCTGCTGAGCGCGCCCTGCCATTTTTCAAAATATAGAAAAAGGCAGGTCCAATGAAATGGACTCCGGAAGCGGAGGCTGCGCTGCAGGACTTGAAGAGATACCTGTCCTCCACTCCAACACTTGTCGCACCTAAGCCACAAGAGAAGTTGCTGCTGTATATAGCGGCAACCAATCAAGTGGTTAGTGCTGCGTTAGTAGCGGAGAGGGAGGCGGATGATGAGCCAGCAACCACAGCAGATACATCCGGCGACAAGCAGAGGACTTCACCGGCAAGCTCTGGTCCCGACAAGGATGGATCTGCGCAGGAGCATGAGAAGGTGCAGAAGAGAATGGTGCAGCGCCCAGTTTACTTTGTTAGTTCCCTTCTGCAGGGGGCTAGGTCAAGGTACTCTGGTGTGCAGAAATTGCTTTTCGGCCTCCTCATGGCCTCGAGAAAGCTACGCCATTACTTCCAAGCACATGAGATCACAGTCGTCACTCGCTTTCCGCTGAAGAGGATACTGCAAAATCCAGAAGAGAGAGGCAGGATTGTCGAGTGGGCACTGGAACTGTCAAGCTTTGGCCTCAAGTTTGAGAGCACTTCAACTATCCAAAGCAGAGCATTGGCAGAGTGGACGCCAACACCAGATGAAGAAATTCCAGAAACGAGCATCCCCGTCAAGGAAGCAAGCAAAGAGTGGCTGATGTACTTTGATGGTGCCTTCTCGCTGCAAGGCGCCGGTGCTGGCGTGCTACTTGTTGCACCCACCGGAGAGCATCTCAAGTACGTAGTCTAGATGCACTTTCCCAAGGAGCCAGCAACGAACAATACTGCAGAGTATGAAGGATTGCTTGCCGGTCTCAGGATCGCAGCGGACCTTGGGATCAAGAAGCTCATTGTCAGGGGTGACTCACAGCTTGTCGTCCGTCAAGTGAACAAGAATTACCAGAGTCCATTGATGGAAGCTTATGTTGATGAAGTGAGAAAGCTAGAAGAGCACTTTGACGGCCTGCAGATGGAACATGTTCTAAGAGCTCAGAACGACATTGCCGATGGCCTGTCAAAGTGCGCCGCATTGAAGTTACCTGTGGAATCAGGGATCTTTGTGCTCAAGCTAACTCAACCATCCGTAACGCCATCAACTGGACAGAGCAAGAAGAGGAAGTTGATTTCTGGTGACTACTTTTCGGCAGAGCTCCCCGAAGCCACCGCCAAGAAGGTCCCCAAAATCAGCGCCAAGGATGCTGATGAGCAGTCTTCTCCGACAAGCCTTAGGGTTTGTTCCGTTGAAGCAGACGCTCCCGACAAGTTTTGCTCTGGCAAGCTTGCCGGGGAACATCAAGCTCCGGCGGAGCCACAGGTTCTTGCCGTAGAAGCGGATGTTCCCGCAGCAGCAGATGTGCCTTTAGTCCTTGTTGTCGAGCCGCAAGCTCCAGCATGGGCACAATATATTGTCCATTTCCTTCAGACAGGAGAACTTCCCGAAGAACAAGAAGAAGCGGAAAGAGTAGCCCGGCAGTCAAGTATGTACCAGTTTGTCGATGACACACTGTACAGAAGAAGACACAACGGTGTGAAATTGAAGTGTATTCACCGGGAAGAAGGACAAAAGCTGTTGGCAGAGATACATGGAGGCATATGTGGTCACCACATTGGCGCAAGAGCACTTGCCGGCAAAGCATTCCGGCAAGGTTTCTTTTGGCCGACAGCCCTCCAGGATGCAACTGCACAAGTAACCAAGTGTGAAACGTGCCAGTTCCATTCCAAGCAGATACACCAGCCAGCTCAAGCTCTCCAGACGATCCCTTTATCCTGGCCATTTTCGGTCTGGGGGCTCGAAATCCTCGGTCCCTTCCCCCGAGCTGTTGGGGGCTTTGAGTACTTGTACGTTGCAATCGACAAGTTCACAAAGTGGCCAGAAGTGGAACCAGTGAGGAAGGTGACAGCACAGTCAGCAGTCAAGTTCTTCAGGTCGATTGTTTGCCGTTTCGGGATCCCTAACAGGATCATCACCGACAATGGCACGCAATTTACGAGCCGCACCTTCATGCAGTACGTCCAAGATCTTGGCGCCAAGGTCTGCTTCGCTTCTGTTGCTCATCCGAGAAGCAACGGTCAAGCGGAGAGGGCAAATGCTGAAGTGCTACGCGGGCTCAAGACCAGAACTTTCAACAGGCTGCACAAGTGCGGAAAGAACTGGATTGAGGAGCTGCCGGTGGATCTTTGGTCGATCAGGACGACGCCAAATCGAGCCACTTGCCAGACAGCTTTCGCTCTAGTCTATGGAGCAGAGGCAGTTCTCCCCACGGAACTCGTATACGGGTCGCCTCGAGTGCTCGCTTATGATGAGCTTGAGCAAGAGCAGCTGCGACAAGATGACGCACTGCTCCTTGAGGAGGATCGTCTTCAGGCTGCGGTACGAGCTGCTCGATACCAGCAAGCTTTGCGCCACTACCATAGCCGCAAAGTTAAAGCCAGAAGCTTCGAGGAAGGCGACCTTGTTCTTCGGCGCGTTCAGTCCGCCAAGAATTCCAACAAGTTGACGCCGAAGTGGGAAGGCCCTTATCGAGTGAAACGAGTCACTAGGCCTGGCGCTGTCCGCCTTGAGACCGAAGATGGCATGCCGGTGAGCAACTCCTGGAACATTGGGCATCTTCGTAAGTTTTACCCGTAGGGCGCGGTTGCCGGAACCCGTTCTGGCAACCACCTTTTGTACAAGTCTTGCCGATGTTGCATGTAATCCTTTGTACAAAGCCAGGCGCAGATCCCGAGCATAAGTAAAGCTCATGTGCTCCGCACATCTTGTCAATTTCATGATTTTTACTTTATATTTGCATGCGTCATCTGACACCTTGTGCAACACCTACCCCCGGTAAGCAATAACGAGCTATAAGGCTCCATGCCTTTATTTTCTCTTCTTTCTTTTTCTCAAAAAGGAAAGGAAGGTTCCCTCGCTCGCAAGTTTCCCAGGGGGAAGGAGAAGATAATGGTGTGGATCAGGCGTTGTTCAAGCAAGTTTTCGCCTGACCGGAAAGCAAACGACAGAAAAGCTAAGTTGCCAAAGTTTGAGCAATCAGTTTTTAATTTTTAAAGTTATCTTCCTTGAACGACCCTGCTTTGTATGGAAAACCTGTGCGCGGAGGAACCAACTTGTAGCTAGTTGCGCCCTTACATTGTTTCGAGTCCGCTCAACAACTTAAGTGAGCTGCGACTAGTTGCGACAAGGTTTCTTGTCGGAAGCGGCATCGCCAGCAGGCTGCTGATGTCCCGCACTCAGCACTCGCGGCAAAGGTGCCTGCGCCGTCAAGTTCCCTAAAAGCGTAGGGTAAAAACATACAAAGGAAGGGAGCAAGTAAAGGAAATAACATAGCAATCTCTACCCAAAATAAAGTTATATTACAAGATAGCTTGTCGCAGCTCTAATAGATTGTTCTCGTGACATAACCAGCAGCGACAAAGAGAAAAAGGAAATGGGCGGCCTAATCTACACGATCGCCCTCAACCCTCTTGATCTCGCCCACCTTGTCCACAATGGGTGCGACAAGGGCCTTGAGCGCATCCAGATCAGCATCCGGCGGCAAGGATTTGAAGACGTTGGTGAGGTTGAGGCCTGGATTGCGGAACGCCACCTTCATCAGCACCTTCTGGAGAGCCCCCGTGCAAATCCTGCGCGACTCGTCGGCCAGCTGCTTTGGGATCCTCTCCCAGAGTCGCTGGAGGGCCGTCGCCACGCCTTTGAAGAACAGGCTGAGCTTGGCGCTGGGTTGGAGACGCTCGTCAGAGGGATACCCAAAATCCTCCATCCCCAGCTGCGCCAACTCCCCGTCGATGGCAGTGGCGGCATCCACAAGACCTTCAGTCCAATACTCCACTGTCTCCCTGAAGGCGTCGTGGGCGGCAGCAGCATTCGCCAGCAGTGCCTCGTCGGCCTTGATCTTCTCCAACAAGGCCACCTCCCGCTCCCTGGCGTCGTCCAGCGTCTGAGTCAATGTGGCCAGCTTCAGCTCGAGATCTGCGTTGGAGTCCTTGGCGGCGCTGAGCTCCTTATTCCTCTCAGCGAGAAGACCCTGCAGCTCACCATGAGCGGCAGCATCCTTCTCGCGCTCACGCTTGAGCGCAGCGAGCTCCTCGCCGCTTGCCCTGAGATCGGCTTCCAGCTACGCCGCCTTCACCTCCAGCTCCTTCTTGGCGGCCTCAGCAGCTGCGGCAGCATCCCTTGCCTCCTTGAGAGCCCCGCCGATCGCTTGCTCGCGCACGGCAAGCTCCTCCTCGTGGCTGTCAAGATTGACCTTGCGCTGCACCAACTCTCCTTCTTGCGCAAATAAATTCTCAGCGACAAGCCGTTGCTTCTCTTCAGCTTCAGCCTTCTTGAGGAGGAAGGCTTTTTGCTCTTCGAGAAGCTGCTCCCGCTCCTCCACCAGGGACCAGAGAGCCTCCTGCCTGAGACCCCGGAGCTCCTCTGCGTGCTTCTCAATATCCACCCCCGCCTTCGCAACAAGCGCCTCTCGGGACGCCAGTTTGGCTTGGCGGGCGCGGTAAAGCGACGTCAGCTTCCGCAGCAGCCGCTCCTCCTCAGGCTCGTCGCTACCGCTGCTTGGCGTGTCGACCACCGTCAGCCCAGCAGAGGCGAGCACCTCTCCGTCTAGGATTTCTCCCTCGACCGGCGCCCTAGAGCTTGACGCACAGGGGAGCTTGATGAAGATACCGTCGCCGGCCTTCAAGTAGGCGCCGGGCTGGGGCTCTTCGGAGCCTGGCGCTGCAGCGTCGGCGGAGGGATCGGCGGTCGGCGCAGCGCCTGGCGCTCCTGCGGCCTTGGTGCCGTCAGTGCGATCGCCGGATCCCTCGCCCGCTTCTGCGGCGGCAGCCTTGGCGGCCTCTTCGCCGGCGGGATCATCAGCACCGGCCTCTTCTTCGGTGGTGGCGGCGTCGTCATTGTTGCCGCGCGCGTCCTCCTCGCCGGCGGCCTCTGTCTCCATCGGATCCGTGGCGGGTGGATCTGACGACCGAAGAGGGGAGAAAGGTCAAGTAAATGTTCAAGAAGAAAATCAGAAGAAGAAGAACCCAAGGGGAGTTTTTCAGGCAAAAGGGTTACCTGTGCTTGGATCTGCAGTCGTGGTCTCAACCACCGGAGGATCGCTGGCGCTGCCCCTTGCCGGAGAACTGCCCCTTGCCGGAGAGTTCTCCCTTGCCGGAGAGCGCTCCCTTGCCGGGGACTCCTCCCTTGGCGGCGTAGTCGAAGCAGATGGCACTTCGGGAGCAGCTTCCGGGCATTCCTGATGAGGTTGTTCTGCTCCTACACAAATCCAACAGACGAGATATCAGTAGAGAAAAGAGCACCCATGCGCACCTGACAGCAGGAAGTAAACTATAAACTTACGCTGGGGGCTGCGCTGGGGGCTGCTTTGGGGAGTAGTTGCCGGGTCCGTCAAGGTGGTCTCAGACACACCTCCTGCTGACACGGTGAGATAATCTTCGATGACAATCACCGGGGCCTTGGCTCTCTTCGCAGCTCTCTGGGCCAGCGTCCTGAAAAGGAATGGATTCAGATCGAAGCAAGTCAGATACAAGACGAAAGCAGCAAGATAGCAAGAATTGAAGAACTACGAGGACAGCAAGGGGATCTTACTCTTCTTCTTCGTCGTCGGAGCTGAGCGCGGAGAGATCGAAGTCCGGCTCGCCTCCGGTGCAGCGAAGCGGAGGAGTAGGCTCCCTCGCCCGCTTGGCAGGAGCAGTGGTGGCAGACCGGGAAGACCCCGCTCCAGTTGCCGCAGCGGCGTGAGGCGCTCCCGCGGCAATGATGCTTGCCGCGGTAGAGCGTGTCGCACGGCTCGGCGGCTGTTGACCCGTCGGCCGCCCCGCTACGTCCGCGACCTTGCGAAGACGCCTCCTTGCCGGAGCCGGGGGCTCCGCCTGCGGCAAGCTGTCTGAAGGTTCGGGCTCTTCCTCGCCGGCCTCGCTCGGCTCAGCTTCAGGGCCGGAAAGATCTTCCTCGCCGACAAACTCCTCGTGCTGGGCAAGGCTTGCCGCCTCTGCTGCCTCTGCCTCCTCCATGGTGAACCCTAACACGCCCGCGGCAGCAGCTGCCGCCGCCTCTTCCAGCCTGGTGGCAATGCGCTGCATCTCCGCATCGGTGGTGTCGCGGGTGAGGCTCTTCTTCTCATCAGCGCGGACCGGCACTTCTACCAAGTCGTCGAAGAATGCCCACACGACGTCATCCGCAGGTTCTTGCCAAGTTGGGGCGATTCCATGAGAGTCACACAACGGCATCATCGCGCGGATGTGATCAAGTGAAGAATTGTTGCACAGCGGAACGACATTCCGCGGCAACATAAATGGGTGCTGAGGGTCGCGCTTGAACAACTCCAGAAGCATCGCGTCCAATTCCAAGACCGTGAAGTTGAAATTGAGGCCCGGGCGTAGCCTCATGATCTGCCGAGTTCTTGAACTCCCAGGCGGGTCTCCCCCTCTCCTGCAGGGGGGCGATACGGAGGCGAAGGAAATCTGCGCCTACAGCGCCTACAGTGAGCCCGGCAAGCCTGAGGCGAAGGATGCGGGTGACGGCAATCTTCGGCCTGTCATCTTCCAGGGCCACGTTGCTCCAATCATTGCCACGTACTATTGGGGCTTGGCGCACGGCAGTGAATGGCTGCGGCTCCTCCTCGACGATCCAGCACCACTCTGCTCTCCACTCCTCCCACTTGCTGCGGAGCTCACCCTCCAGATATGCTTCCTTCTTGCCGACTCTCGAGATCCAAGCGATCCTGCCGGCAAGAGGCTCTCCTCTCTCAACCCGAGGCATGAAGAAGTGGCGAAAAAGGGCTACGTTTGGGTGGACTCCGACAAAGTTTTCGCACAGATGTGCGAAAACTGCCATGGTCAGAACGGCGTTGGGGGTGAAGTCAAGGAGGCGGAACCCGTAGGTGTTCATGATGTCGCAAAAGAATTCAGAGAAAGGCGGGCAGAGCCCGCAGTAGAAGAACAGCGCGAAAAAGGGGTACCCATTCGGAGCCAGTCTCGAAGCGGTGGCCGGGAGTACCCTCGTGCGCGGATGCGCTCGCATCTCCGTCGACCAGAAGAGGTAGTAGTACTCCCTCAGCTCCTTCGCACCGAGCTGAGGGGAGAAGAGGGCCCGCTCCTTCCGCAGCGCCGCGAGCCGCTGCGCCTCGGCCGACTTCACGCCCTTCCCCTTGTCGGCTTTTGGAGCCATGGCGAAGGTGGTGGGGGAAGTTGGTGGCGTTGGTGATGTTGGTGGCAATGGGGGGGCGGAGCACTACTCTCCTTCGGCTTCGGGAAGAAGGGGGGCGGTGGAGATTTGTGAGAATGGAGTAGCAACCGGCGAAGTGGACGAACTGTCCCTGTTTCCCCTGCTTATAAAGAGGAAGGGGGCGGACGTTTCGCCCTTCCGAATAAAGAAACCACCCACGATCTCTTCCACGATGCCGCATTTAACGCGTGCCGTTCGGGGAGGGCGCGGTGGATACGGAGCAGGATACGGCATGACCCAGGCTGCGTGTGCCCGTGCCCTGTTTTGGGCCTGGCCCAACAGCGCTCGGCACCGTGTGTGGCCCAGGCCCGGGGGCTCCTGTCGGTGTACTAGAGTAGGGGTACCCTAGTATCCCGAACTTGTGCACGGGCAGTTGCAGCACCCCGCGGCAAGGCTTGCCGGGCGACCGCCAAGGTCCTCCGTGGTTCCCTTGGAGCCATTCAAGAACAAAGTATTCAAGCCAAGGAACTTGCCGCGACGCGCAACGCGTCCCGGCAAGGCAACAAGGCCCCGGCAAGAGGAGCTTGCCGGGAAGACCAACCAAGGCATCTCGAGGCCTGGTGAGCGACAAGCTTCCGGGCGCGACAAGACGACGACCGCGGCAAGGCGCTTGCCGCGGCAAGTAACCACTCTGTACCCACGCTCCAGCACATCTGCCAACGCGTCGCTCTGGGGGCCTTTCCAGGCGCGCGTGGCGTGAGGCTGTGCAGCCAGCGGTGCGCGGTGGCATGCGACGCTGACAAGATCGCCATCGTGGCGAATGGTGGCGTCCCTGACGGTCCCTTTCTGCACTATTTGGGCGACACAGACGGGCATTTAATGCCTTTGTCCCCTGCCGTCAGGGTTAGGTAGGATACACTGTGCAAGTAGGTGTACCAACCGCAACACTTTTTACGCTTTTACCCTTCTCTACGTTGCCACCTGTCGGTGACCCCTTGAGCATATAAAAGGAGGCCCATGCGCAACGTAGAGGGGGTTTGGCTCATTCGGAAGCCAAAAAAACACTTAGCTCTCTCGAGAAAGAACACAATACAATCAGACAAGCAGCAGTAGGAGTATTATCTCTCTGGAGAGCTCCGAAGCTGGGTAAACTACTCGTGTGCCTCGCCTCGATCCGCTCTTCGTGCGACCTCCGCCCCCCGCCGAACTGAAAGGGGCTCGGTCCGCCGGCCCGATAGGTGTTCGTGGATCAGTTTCCCTGACAGTGCCCCTAACCCTTACTATCCTAGCAACATGTGTCACCCACGCACTGAGAGGTGGAGATCATGTGAGATCGTGGGTGAATTGTTTAATCCTGTCATGGGATGCAGAAGGATTTGAGCGGCAAAAGCCAAAAAATTAGATACGAAAATTTTAGCGATTCGTTCGCAAATTCTTCAGCTGTCAAGGACACAGTGAAGATTTTGAACAAGTTTCAAATAGAACGCACATGAAGAATTTGTGAACAGACTGGGTTGACTTTAGCATAGAGGGGGAACGGGTCCGATCACATTCACTTAGATGAAAAAGCAACTTGAAGGATTAGCTATAAGTGAATGTTGTAGAGGACATGAGAAACTCAAATATATATAGCAATGAAGAACAAAGTCAGAAAGACTAAGGAAATCGCAAAGATGAAGAATTTTAAAATTGAAGAAAATGCAAAAACTCAAATTTAAGATTTTCAACATTGGTTGGTGGCGTAACCCACCGCATAAGAATGATGATTTCAGACACCACATACAATTGTTGTAGGGTTCTGAGAATCAAATTCTTCATTAATTTTTTCACACATAGAGGGTTAGTCTTCATTGATTGAAGAAAAATGTTACTTCGTGTGTTGCACATCTAAGTCATCAAATTTCCATAAGTGTTAGGATGTGTGTCCTTTTCAAAGAACATTCGAAGATTCTAAGATATTTAGCTCACACCGCAACTTGCTAAATCTCTTCTCATCCAAGGGCTTTGTGAAGATATCTTCCAGCTGATCTTCAGTATTCGCATGGTCGACGGAGATGTCGCCCTTCAACACATGGTCACAAAGAAAATGATGACGAATCTGGATGTGCTTTGTCTTCGAGTGCTGAACTGAGTTGTGAGCAATCTTGATAGCACTCTCATTGTCGCAGTAGAGTGGCACATTCTTCACATTGATGTCATAGTCCTTAAGGGTTTGCTTCATCCATAGCAATTGAGCACAACAAGATCCAGCAGCAATGTACTCAGCTTCAGCAGTAGAGAGTGATACGCAGTTCAGCTTCTTCGAGGACCAACATACCAAGGATCGTCCAAGGAAATGACATGTGCCTGATGTTGACTTGAGGTCCACCCGATCACCAGAATAGTCAGAGTCATAATATCCAATGAGATCAAAAGAAGAGCCCTTGGGATACCATAATCCAAGTGTTGAAGTGTGAGCTAGATATCGAAGAGTATGCTTCACAGCCTTATGGTGTTATTCCTTCGGTGTAGCTTGAAATCGGGCACACATGCAAACACTGAGCATAATATCCGGCCTAGATGCCAATAGATACAATAAAGAGCCAATCATGGAGCGGTATACCTTTTGATCGACGTCTTTACCATTTTCATCAGTGCATAGATGGCTATTTGTGGGCATAGGGATTTTGACGCCTTTGCAATCTTGCATGCCAAATTTCCTCAACACATCCTTGAGGTATTTCTCCTGGGATATGAATATGCCATTGTGTTGTTGACGAATTTGAAGACCTAAGAAGAATTTCAACTCTCCCATCATAGAAATTTGATATTCCTCACTCATCATATAGGCAAATTCGTCACTGTAACGTCGGTTAGTACAGCCAAAGATAATATCATCAACATATATTTGGGACATGAACAATTCATCATCATATGCTTTGGTGAAAAGAGTTGGGTCAAGTGAATTGGGTTTGAAGCCTTTCTTCATGAGGAATTCCTTCAATGTATCATAACACGCCCGGGGTGCTTGCTTGAGGCCATAAAGGGCCTTGTTGAGTTTGTAGACGTGATCTGGAAGTTTTGGATCCTCAAAACCTGGTGGTTGAGCAACATATACTTCTTCCTCAAGCTTACCATTGAGGAATGCACTTTTCACATCCATTTGATGTAAGATGATATTATGATGGTTGGCATAAGCGAGCAATATGCGAATAGCCTCAAGTCTAGCAACAGGTGCAAAGGTTTCATCAAAATCAATTCCTTCAACATGTGTGTAGCCTTGAGCTACAAGACGAGCCTTATTCCTCACCACAAAGCCATTTTCATCTTTCTTGTTGCGGTAGATCCATTTGGTGCCGATGATATTGTGCTTGCGTGGGTTTGGTCGCTACACATTGTTGAGCTCGAATTGATGCAATTCAACTTGATAGCTTGAATCCACTCAGGCTCCATGAATGCTTCCTCAACTTTTGTGGGCTCTGTGATAGACACAAACACAAAATGCCCACAAAATTTAGACAAATGTGAAGTTTTTGAGCGCGTGAGAGGACCTGGCGCGTTGATGTCGTTGATGATTCTCTCAATCTGCACTTCATTTGCAACCCGAGGATGAGCAGGTTGACGACTTTGATTTGGCCAAGCAATTTCTTCGGGGCTATTTTATTTAGTAGCACCAGTGTGATTTTCTGCACGATCCGGAATGACTTCTTCAGCAGATTCTTCAGTAGGGATGGCAGACTCAGTAGCCTTGAACTTCATGGATTCCTCAGGTGACATTTCATCTAGCACAGGAGGTAGGTGCTCTCTTTATGAGCCATTAGTCTCATCGAACCGCACATCTACAGTTTCAACAACCTTGTGATGATAGGTGTTGAAGACTCTGTAGGTGTGCGAGCCCTTTCCGTAACCAAGCATAAAACCCTCATGTTCTTTCGGTGCAAATTGAGAGTGGTGGTGATGATCTCGAATCCAACATTTAGCACCAAAGACTTTGAAATAACTTACATTTGTTTTCTTGTCAATGAGGAGTGTCGGTGTCAAAACCGGCGGATCTCGGGTAGGGGGTCCCGAACTGTGCGTCTAAGGTTGATGGTAACAGGAGGCGGGGGACATGATGTTTATCCAGGTGCGGGCCCTCTCTATGGAGGTAATACCCTACTTCCTGCTTGATTGATCTTGATGAATATGAGTATTACAAGATTTGATCTTCCACAAGATCGTAATGGCTAAAACACTAGAAGTCTACCCTATATGATTATGATTGCCTCTACGGACTAAGCCCTTTGATTTATTGTAACGCCCCGGATCCGATGTGCCAGGTGTCTTCCAGCTATTCGTCGTTGTTGCCATGTCATTTGCTTGCGTGTTGCATTTTGCCATGTCATCATCTGCATTTCATCTTCATGTTTTTCAAAACTTGCATCCGTTTGGGTTCCCCCGGTTCTCTCTGTTGTCCGTTCTGAGCCCAAACACACTCGCACGCGCCCGCGGCACCTCTAAAACATTATTTTATAAGTGGCATAAAAATGTTATCAGAATGTGGTGTAAGTTGGTGTGCGATCTTATTATAGTGTTGGTAGGCCGCCTGTCAAGTTTCATCGCATTCGGAGTCCGTTTGATAGCCCAACCGTTAATCGTACAGGCGCAATACAACCGGTGTATTCGTCAGACGTTTTCGGTATTCGAAAACAGTGTCGGGCCTCTCTCTCTTCTCTTCTTAGCCCGAGGCCTTCTACACAGCCCATCAACCCCTCACCTAATCCCTCTCTGCTCCGGAGTCATCCGATGGCAATCGTACGGACCGAAAACGGAGTTAAACCACCTCCTCTAGCCCCCTTTTCCTTATTTAAACACCCCCTCCTTCCCCATTTGGAACCCTAGTCGCTCCCCCACGATTTCCGCGCCCTTCAATCATCAGCCACTGCCAGATCCCACCCCTCCTCAAATTCCGGCACCGGCCAACCCCTCCAGCGCCACTTGGCCTCCTCCCACTGGCCAACGCCGCCTCCCGCAACCACTCCCCTCCACTCCCGCGTCGCCACGTCGCCTCCAGCCGCCGCGAAGCCCGTGGCCGCCAGGACCAGAGTCGGGCCCTGGGAAGCCCATCGGGGCCCGAGCGCTCCGCTGCCGCCTGGTCCCAAGTGCCTCCCACTCCGAAGCCTCGCCGCCCGACCTCACCAGCGCCACCTCGCCCGCACCGCCTTCCCCGCCGTCCCGCCGCGTCCAGCCTTCGAGCCACCGCCCGCGATGTCTAGGCCAGCCAGTGCCGCCCTGTTCCTCTCCTTATCCTCCCTACTGACTCCCTCTCAGGTCCTCTCTTGTTCCCCCTACAGGCGCTCACCGCCGCCGCTTCGGAACGTCGTCGCCGGCGCCGTCGCCGGGAACGGAACCCCGGCGGCCTGCTTCGCCGCCCCCGAGCGCCCCGCCACCGACGACCTCGGCGGAGTTCCGCCCAACGCCACTCGGGTCCTCCTCCGTGCCAGACCCGACCCGGATCCACCTCACCCTGACCCGGATCCACCTCACCCAGACCCGATCCGCTTCCGCGTTGACTTTCTGTGAGGTGATTTATGTCTAGGTCCCCAGGAAAATCATCTCATGTGCACATGTTTGCATGATCATCTCACTCTGACCGTAGATCCGTTTTGCATGCATAATATATCAAATTGTTCATTGTGAGAAGTTATACATTTCATTACACTGTGATATGCTTGTTTGAGTTCATCTTGATGCCCTAATCATCGTTGCAAGAGTGCTATATGATGTTAACCTGCTGAGACTGTTATAACTTGGTGATTTGTCGTTTTCATTGCATTTGGTGTGTCCATCCTATGAGCTTGATGTCTACATGAGTTTTGAGATACATCATGCCATGTTTACAGTGGTGCAATCCATGTATTTTTTTGAGTTTTGTAGTGAGTGCATCAAGCTCGTGAAGTGGGGTACTTGTTGTTACTGTTTTGCTAGGTTGTAACTGCTATATCATGTTTCTATGTTTGGTTGATGCTACCATCTATTATATGCATAATCGGGAGATATTCACTAAAGATGTTTCGTTATACATGTTATGATCTATCCATACATGCACTTGGTTGTATTTATAGCCTGCTGTAGCTTGTCATTATCATGCTCTACAGTTGCTAAATAATGTTGTTGTCAGCCTGTTAAAATTATGTTCAGTTTTGCCATGTGTTTTGCTAGTGAGCCATGCACCCTATGACTATGCTATTGCCATGTTTAGCTCCATAAATGTATCTTCTTACTATTGGTCACCTTGTCATGCCATGTATTGCTCTGTGGTGAGTGGTACAACCTCACCAACATGCCTGCTCATCGTTATTCCTTCCATGTACTGTTATTCTGAATCTGTCATATCACTTGCCATGTTTGCATGGATGCTACCATCTTTTCTGTTGATCTTTGTGTCGGTGTACAAAAGTAGGGGCTCTCCTTTTGACCCCTTTACTTGTGCACGGGCAGTCAGAGCCACCCGCCACGGCCATGCATAATAGGGCAGGAAAGGGAAGCCGGAGAAAAGCCGAAGCCACAAAACAAACAAAGCAACGACAAGGATCAAGGCCACAAAGATCAGATGGACGAGGCAGGTTTCCCCGGCAAGGACCCTTGCCAGGGCAGCTCGCCCCCACCAGCCGAGCGAGCCACCTTAGAGCCCACCAACGCTAAACAAACGCATTGGGACAGGGCTCGGGAGGCACCTCCGTGGTGGCATGCAGATCTTTGTGAAGATAAAGAATAAACATGATCAAATGAGGATAGTAAGGCGACCATCCTCACCGAAGAAACCCACAAGACCCCCGGCAAGATCCTTGTCGGGAACGCCTGCGCGCCGCGGCAAGACCCTTGTCGGGCCACCCGGCAAGGCCCTCGCCAAGCGCGCCAGCAGGGCCACTGCCAGGCCCATCCCATCCGAGTCTCCGCCGCTGATCACATGCAGCTGTCGACCCAACCAGCTGGGCAATCACCTGCGTGGCAACATGCAGCCCTTCATGGAGGCTCCACCACCGCGCCACCTCAGCTGCCTGCCTGCCTACATGGCACTGCATGCATCACTAGCCAGGGCGCGTGTCAAAGCAAGGAGGAGCAGCGACGGACGGGACGGGCCTCGCCCCCGTCCCCGATAAAGTGAAGGGACACCTAAGCCTCGAATTAAATGCACTTTGTCCTGTAATACCAGCGATAAGCTCACAACGCTGTAGCACTTTCCACCTCCTGTGTGCCACTCTGGCAGCCCTTTCGCCTATAAAAGGAGGCCCATGGCGCACTGAAGAGGGATTCGGCTCTTTCGAACCTAGCAGCACCCAGAGCTAGTTCAACAGCTCAAGAACACTAAATACATCCACCAAAGCAGGATCGTAGGGTTTTACGCATCTTTGCGGCCCGAACTTGGGTAAATCCCCTTTGTGTTGTCTACTAGTCCCGCTCTTCTCACGATCCCCGTGCCCCGCAACTGTAGTAGGGATTCCAGTGATCCCATAGGTGTCATTTCCCACCGACATCTTTGGTGCGCCAGGTAGGGGCGCGCAATGGTGAGAATCGGGTCCAGTGGTAAGCCTAGTAGTTGATCACCGCCGCAGCTCCAGCGGAGAAGGCGGCCAAGAAGGCGCCGCTGCCCGTTGGCTTGAAGGACGCCGAGGCGGCGACAGGAGAGCTAAGTCATGCTGAATTCTAAGTTTTTCTCTTTATATATAAGGTTATTATCCTCGATGGTTCGGCCTATTATGGAGAGCCTCTATGCAGAGGGGCCCTCCTGTGGTCGGCAATGCCCTTGTTTTGTTTTGAGTCCGCTCAACAGTTCGAGCAGCCGCGTCGAGAGCGGCAGGGTAACCTTTCGCCATCGGCAACGCTCTCTGTTCTGACTCGAGTCAAGCTCGACAGATCGAGCGGCCGCGCCAAGGGCGGAAAGGTGCTTCTCCTGGCAACAAGCACACCCGGCTGGCTAATGAGGATCCGTCCTCAGAGCGCCGCCCCGGGTTTACGTGCTGGAAAGATTACCCGGTCGACGTGGGGTGGACATACAAAGGAAAATCGAACAGGAAAATAATATGCATGGTTTCAAGGGCACTGCAGAGTTATATTACACAAATTACTGCCGTGGTTCTAACTAAAGATAGCATTATCTCGGTCATGAACCTGCAGCGGCGACGGAGAATGCGATGCCTAGTCCCGGCGCTGGCCCTCCAACCTCTTGATTTTGTCGACGCGGTTGAGGATGGGCTGGATATGCTCATTGAGCGCCGCGATGTTGGCATCCTGCGGCAAGATCTTCAGCACAGCTCCGAAGTCGAGGTCTGGGTGCCAGTGAGCAATCTTGGTGAGCACCTTGGTCATGGTCTCCCGGCAGAGTATCTGGGGTTCCTTGGCCAGGGAGGCCGCCTGGTTGGAGTGAAGCCGCTTCAGGGCGTCGACGACCTTCTCAAAATATATGGCCAGGTTGGCGTTGGGGCTCAGGTTCGCCTCTGGGGCGTAGCTCATCTCCGGCATCCCCATGAGGGCTAGCTGATCGGCGGCCGAGTTTGCACGATGGCACGGTGTTCGAGCCAACGCTTCTTGCCCGCCATGTGGTCCTCGAGGTTGGCGGTCTCGTTTATCCGCCACTGCTTCTCTGTTGGCAGCTCCTTGGTCAGGATCCCCTCCCGGGTTCTGGCCTCTAACAACATCTTCTCGAGAGCTCCCAGCTTCAGCTTGAGGTCGTTGATGGAGTTTTTAGCTTCGGATAGTTCTTCGGCCTTGCTGATGACCTCGCCCTGCGCCATCGTCAGAGCGCCGTTGAGCGTATGCTTCTCTTGGGCCAGCTTCAGAGCTTGCCCCTCCAGCTCCTTCACCCTGCCAGCGCGAGCCTGAGCCTGGGCGTTGAGTGCTTCCTGATGCCTCCACTCCAGCTCTTGGGTCTGCTGCAGGATGAGCTTTCCCACCTCTCCGTCCTTGCCACGAAGCGTGGCGGCAAGTTTCTCCTCACGCACGGCAAGGTCCTCTTCTTGGGTTTTCAGCGCGGCCTCATGCTAAGCCCGGGCGGCTTCGGCTTCATCGGCCAACTTCTTCGCTGTCTCCTGGGCCTTCTCGATGTCGGCCAACTTCAGGGCAAGCTCCACCTCACGGTTGGCCAGCTCGCCCTAGGCAGCCTTCAGTTTGTCCTGGGCCTGGCAGAACCAGTCTTGCTCCTTAGCGACGCGCCCTCCAAAGTCCTCCTCCGCCTTCTCCACCACTGGCGCCCAGGACTTGGCCTTGTCCAGGTGGACGCGATGGAGCACCTGGAGCTTCCGGAAGCTGGCACCCATGGCCTGGAGCAGCTGCTCCTCCTGGGAGCCAGCGCCACCTACGCCCGGCTCATCGACGACCTCGAGCCTGGCGGCGGCAAGCGCCTCCTCGTCGAACACCTCTCCTTCGAAGGGAGCCCTAGTGCTCGACACACCAAGGAGGTGGACGAAGAGCTTGTCGCTTACCCTCAGGTACCTGCCGAAGCCGGAGGCGGCAGAGGAAGAGGGCAGGTCGTCAAACGCCACCTCCTCGACAGCAGCCTTGTCGGCCTCCTCGGCAGGTCCCTTGCCGAGCTCCTCGGCGAGCCCCTTGGCGGCATCCTCGGCGGCGCCCCTGGCGCTCTCCTCGGCAGCAATCTTCTCCACCTCTACCGCGGCATCCGCGGCGACGTCCTTGATGGTGGTGTTGACGTCCTCTGAGGAGGGGTCTGGACACCAAGAAGGAGACAGGGCAGAGCCAAGATCGAAAGCCAGCAAGGAGAATAGAAAAGAAAGAACACAAGCAGAAGTGGAGAGCGAGTGGCCTACCCATGCCGGGCCGAGAGGCCGAAGCCCCTTCTCCGCCAAGGTCTGGCGTTGAGGCAAAGCCACCGGCGCCTACGTTCTCCTCCCCCTCATCCATGTGCACGACCTCGGTGCTTGGTGCCCTTGCCGGGGACACCCCTTGGGGCGGTGTAGTTGATGGAGGCGGCACAAACGGAGAAGCCCTCTGTGGCTCCCTTTGGTGCTGCTCCTCTCATCCATCCACGGCACGGTTAACACTGAAGCATCACGCATGACGCACGTTGATAGAGGGTGGATGGTGGACTCACGCTGGGGGCTGGGCTGGGGGCTGCTGTCGGGGCTACTCGACACCACCAGTGGCGTACTGGAGGTGCCTGCTGGGGGCTGGCCACTCACCGAAATCCTGGCCCTCTTTATCCTCTCGGCCAGCGTCTCCACATCCCTGCAAGATGGAGACAAGTGAGCAATGCCATCAGGGGAAATGAAAGGAATGAGGAAGGAAAGCAGAAGCTTACTCTCGTTCTCTTCCTCCTCCTCCTCTGTTGCTTTCCTTTTTCTCTCCGGCCTGAGAGGCCCAGGGTCTCTCTCCGGGCTAAGCGGCCCAAAGTCAAACACAATCCCTGCACCGATGTTTGCCGGCGAGGGGGAAGGCGATGGCGTCCGGGCGCGCTTGGACGATGAAGAAGCAGATGTCTTCTTCTTCGATGCCACGACTTTTGCCGTTTTCTTCATCGCCACCGCCCTCGTCTGGTGCACAGGCGATTCTTGGGCTTGCCTCAGTTGCACGGCCTGGTCGAGGCGGACCGGCTCGCCGGAGGTGGCCCGCCGTAGGACCCGCCTTTTTCCGATGATCGGGGGACCGACAGTCGCGGTCCTCTCCTCCTCACCCTCCTCCTCCAATGACCCATCGGCGGCATCTTCAATGAGGGGAGCCCCGGTGTCGGTGCCGCTGGCCTCCCCAGCGGCTGCTGCCCGCCGGGCGAGCTCCCCCTCCTCTGCCTCTGCCGCGGCCTTGTCCACCACGCCGCCGGTGCTGCCAGCCTCCTTGACGAGCTTTGCCTCCTCCTCGGAAAGCCTCGCCTCCTCCACCCTGGCGGCGATATAGTCCAGCTCTGCCGGAGAGGTATCCTGGATAAGCCGCGGCTCGGTAGTAATGTACACCTCATGCAATGTGTCGAAAAACTCCTGCACCACGAGCCCATCTGGCTCAACCCAGTTCGGGTCAAGGCCATGCACGTTGAAGAGCGGCATCATGGTGATGATCGCGTTCCGGCAAGAGTTGTTGCTCAGCGGGACCACTCCCGCCGGCAGCTTGAAAATGGGCTCCTTGTTGACCTTGTCGGCCTTCGCGGCAGCCCTGGCAAGCTTGCCGAACTCGACCTCGCCGTCGTCGTCGACCTCTAACTAGAAGATCCATTGGCAAAGGTGGGCGTGCCTCACCACCGTCATATTGTTGTCGAGGCCGGGGCGGAGCCTCATGATGTCGGCGACATTCACAAAGAGCTAGGCCGGCCTCCCCTTGTCGTGCAGAGGGGCAATCCGGCGGCGGATGAAGTCCGCCCCGATCATTTCGAGGGTGAGCCCGGCCTGGGTGAGTCGGAGAATCCTTGTGGTGGCGACCGTCAGCTTCGCGTCGTCGGCGTCGACGTTGCCCCAATCGCCACCGTGGACCGCCGGCTTCTGGCGAACCTCGTAGAATGCTGGCGGGTCCTCCTCCTCAATCCAGCACCATCGGCCTCGCCATTCTTCCCACCTATCCTTCATGGCACTGTCCGGGTACGCCCCCTTGGCCCTCGGGATCCAGGCCATGCAGCCAGCAATGGCGCCCCCTTTTTGGATCCGAGGGGAGAAGTAATGGCGGAAGAGTGCCATGCCGGAGTGCACCCCGACGAAGCCCTCGCAGAGATGGGCGAAGAGGGCCATGCACGCCACGGAATTCGGGGTGAAATCCAGGAGATGGAAGCCGTATGTGTGCATGATGTCCTTGAAGAAATCAGAAAAGGGGACACAAAGCCCGCAGGAGAAATAGTCGACGAAGAAGGGGTACCGATTTGGGGAAGGCCCGGCGCTGGCAGGGACGACGTGTGTGGCTGGATGCCCCGTCTTCTCTCCCCCCGTCTTCACTCCCCACAGGTCCTTGAACATCTCCCGGAGCTCGGGCACGCCGACCATCAAAGGGAAGTAGGCGGACTGCGCCCGTCGCGCCACCAGCTTGCTCTCCGGCTGCTCCGACACCACGGCGTCCTTTGCCGCTCCCTTGCTCTTGGTGGACTTAGGCGCCATGGCGGCCGCGGGAAGCGAAAGAGCTGGGGGTAGCAGAAGCACGACAGTGATAGGCGAAGGTAGAGAGGCTCGAGAAGGAGGAAGAAAGGGGGCGTC
>NC_041385.1:318637873-318654483 GCF_002162155.2 Triticum dicoccoides | reverse complement strand
GAGCAGCGCGCCCGCGGTTATTCCTTTTTATGGGGAAGGCGCGGGCCGCCTCCTTTCCCATTAACAGCGATACGACACATGCTTGCGGATGTTGTCCCACGCCTGCCTCCCACGTCACGCGCTTGCACACGACCCCCACGTCGCGCGTTCAACGTGGGTCGTGGGGGAGCGCAGCGGACGGAACAGTGGCCGCGGTAAAATCCACCCCAACTGCCCGCGCACCGTGTTGGGCCTGGCCCAACAACGTGTTGCGCTTATGTATGGCCCAGGACCGGGGGCTCCTGACTGTGTATAAAAGTAGGGGCTCTCCTTTTGACCCCTTTACTTGTGCACGGGCAGTTAGAGCCACCCACCACGGCCATGCATAACAGGGCAGGAAAGGGAAGCCGGAGAAAAACCGAAGCCACAAAACAAACAAAGCAACAACAAGGATCAAGGCCACAAAGATCAGATGGACGAGGCAGGTTTCCCCGGCAAGGACCCTTGCCGGGGCAGCTCGCCCCCACCAACCAAGTGAGCCACCTTAGAGCCCACCAACGCTAATCAAACGCATTGGGACAGGGCTCGGGAGGCACCTCCGTGGTGGCATGCAGATCTTTGTGAAGACAAAGAATAAACAAGATCAAATGAGGATAGGAAGGCAACCATCCTCACCGAAGAAACCCACAAGACCCCGGGCAAGATCCTTGCCGAGGACACCTGCGTGCCGCAGCAAGACCCTTGCCAGGCCACCCTGCAAGGCCCTCTCCAAGAGCGCCAGCACGGCCACTGCCAGGCCCACCCCAGCCAAGTCTATGTCGCCGATCGCATGTAGCTGCCGACCCAACCAGCTGGGCAGGCACGTGCATGGCAACATGCAGCCCTTCGTGGAGGCTCCACCACCGCGCCACCTCAGCTGCCTGCCTGCCTACATGGCACTGCATGCATCGCTAGCCAGGGCGCGTGTCAAATCAAGGAGGAGCAGCGACGGACGGGACGGGTGTTGCCCCCGTCCCCGATAAAGTGAAGGGACACCTAAGCCTCGCATTCAATGCACTTTGTCCTGTAATACCAGCGATAAGCTCACAACACTGTAGCACTTTCCACCTCCTGTGTGCCATTGTGGCAGCCCCTTTCGCCTATAAAAGGAGGCCCATGGCGCACTGAAGAGGGATTCGGCTTTTTCGAACCTAGGAGCACCCAGAGCTAGTTCTAGAGCGCAAGAACACTAAATACATCCACCAAAGCAGGATCGTAGGGTTTTACGCATCTTTGCGGCCCGAACCTGGGTAAATCCCCTTTGTGTTGTCTACTAGTCCCGCTCTTCTCACGATCCTCGTGCCCCGCAACCGTAGTAGGGATTCCAGTGATCCCATAGGTGTCGTTTCCCACCGACATCTTTCGAATAAGTTCAGTAAGGGAGTTTTGTTAATTGCTTTTAGTTATAGCATGCCATGCCTTTGTTTGACATGATAAGTTCTGGTAGCATGTTATTTGATAGCTCTAAACATTGCAACCTGGCGTTATTTCTGCCATGTCCAGTGATTTCTGCTAAGTCTGTGAAATAGTTATTATTTGCAATCTTGCCATGTTCTTTTGAGCATGTTATAGTGTTTTCTGGAGACAGCTCAGTGTTCATGTTTTGTTATGCTTCATCCGTACATCACGTCCATGCCAATTGTCTTCATGTTGAGGTGTTGTAGCATGTTGTTTCGATGTTTGTAAGATGCCTAGTTGCTGTTTGGACAGATTGTTGTTATATCTTGTTCAGAGTATATGAAACTTGCTTAATTTTGCATATAGTTTCATGTTACCTTGTTGTATCCATGTTTCGAATGTGTTTGCTTGATGTTTGTATGCATTTTGCATCAATGCTATGTTTAACTTGTTTTTCTCATATCTTCTAGGCCGTAGCTCCGAACTACATGAACTTTATATGTAACTTGACTAGCATTTCGTGTAGATCATCTTGGTGCATATTAACTTACTGTTTAATAACTTTAACATAAGGTTTATTCAGATCTGGACCAATTTCGAAATTTGCATATGAGGACTTACCGGATTTGTTATATGTTGTTTCCGGCCTCATTTAAACTTCCTTTGATATGTTGCTCTTGTATGCATCATCTCTTGCCATGAGTAGCATCTTATAGCCTTTGTCATGCATTATACTTGGTTGAGCATCATGCCATGTCTATGTGTTGTGTGTTTACCTTGTTGTTTGCTTCTTTCCGGTTATGCTCCTTCTCGTTAGTTCCTGTTTCGTTGCGATCGTGAGGATTCGTTCGTCTACGCTTAGTTCGTCTTCGTGGCTTCGTCTTCTTCATGGACTCGTTCTTCTTCCTAGCGGGATTTCAGGCAAGATGACCGTCACCTTGGATCTCACTACTGTCATTGCTATGCTAGTTGCTTCGTTCTATCGCAATGCCGCGCTACCTCTCACTTGTTCATCAAGCCTCCCAAACTACCAGGTCAGCCTCTAAATTTTTCACCCTTCCTAGCAAACCGTTGCTTGGCTATGTTACCACTTTGCTTAGCCCCTCTTATAGCGTTGTTAGTTGCACGTGAAGTTGAAGATTGCTCCATGAGGGACATGATTATGTTGGGATATCACAATATCTATTATTTAATTAATGCATCTATTTTATTGGTAAAGGATGGAAGGCTCAGCCTTATGCCTCGTATTTTGTTCCACTCTTGCCGCCTTAGTTTCCATCATACCGATGTTATGTTCCTTGATTTCGCGTTCCTTACGCGGTTGGGTGATTTATGGGACCCCCTTGACAGTTCGCTTTGAGTAAAACTCCTCCAGCAAGGCCCAACCTTGGTTTTACCATTTTCCTACCTAAGCCTTTTTCCCTTGGGTTTCCGGAGCCCGAGGGTCATCTTTATTTAACCCCCCCCCCCCACGGGGCCAGTGCTCCTTCGAGTGTTGGTCCGAACCGAGCAACCTGCGGGGCCACCACGGGGAAACTTGAGGGCTGGTTTTACTCGTAGCTTGGCTTATCTGGTGTGCCCTGAGAATGAGATACGTGCGACTCCTATCGGGATTTGTCGGCACATCGGGCGGCTTTGCTGGTCTTGTTTTACCATTGTCAAAATGTCTTGTAACCGGGATTCCGAGACTGATCGGGTCTTCCTGGGAGAAGGAATATCCTTCGTTGACCGTGAGATCTTGTGATGGGCTAAGTTGGGACACCCCTGCAGGGTATAAACTTTCGAGAGTCGTGCCCACGGTTATGTGGCAGATGGGAATTTGTTAATGTCCGGTTGTAGAGAACTTGACACCAGATTCGAATTAAAACGCAGCATCCGTGTGTAGCCGTGATGGTCTATTTTCGGCGGAGTCCGGGAAGTGAACATGGGTTTGGGTTATGTATGAACGTAAGTAGTTTCAGGATCACCTCTTGATCACTTCTAGCTTCTCGACCGTTCCGTTTGCTTCTCTTCTCGCTCTTATTTGCGTATGTTAGCCACCATATATGCTTAGACGCTGCTGCAACCTCACCACTTATCCTTTCCATACTCATTAAGCTTTGCTAGTCTTGATACCCATGGTAATGGGATTGCTGAGTCTTTGTGGCTCACAGATTACTACAACAACAGTTGCAGGTACAGGTATTGCAGTGTTCATGACGTGAGAGCGATGTTTACTCGGTTTGGAATTCTTCTTCTGCTTCTTCTTCGATCAGGGGATAGGTTCCAGGTCGGCAGCCTAGGCTAGCAGGGTGGATGTTATTTGAGTTTATGTTTGTGTTTCATCTGTAGTCGGATGTTGCTCTTATGTATGATGTTGTTGTATTCATGTGGCATTGTATTCCTTTTGTATGTATCCCCAACTATTATGTAATGGTACGATGTAATGATATCCACCTTACAAAAGCGTCTCCAATATGCGCTTCTATCCTTGGTGGGACCTTCGAGTTCCTTTAGGATAGGGTCACATATTGGGCGTGACAAGTTGGTATCAGAGCCTCGACCGACCATAGGAGCCCCCTTGATTGATCTTAGTTGGCCGGTGTCGAGTCTAGAAAAAAACTTTTCGGAGTCTAGTTATATCGTAGAGTAGGACTTCTCTTTACTCCTCAGCCCCTTCGTCGCTCTGGTGAGAAATCTTGACGTAGGTGTTTTCAATTACTTCTATTCCCATTCAAATTTTCTTTAGGATCATGCGCTTAGTTTTTCGTTCGTTGGTTCTCAGCTCTTTTCATCCGGTGCATTTCTCGTCAAGTCGACTCAAGCCTCTTCTTCTTTGCCAAGTTCAATCCTCAGTTGTTTTCTTTTTCCCACCCGCCCGCCCCTTTTCATCTCGGAGCCGGAGTCCGTAATCGAGTATCCATCCTACTCGGGCGAAGTCTTTGCATTCTCTCAACCGGTGTTTTTCTCTTCAAGCTATTCATCGATTCCCCCTTCCATGTGCCTTTGTTTTTCCTGCCCTCCCACCCCTTTTTCTTCCCGGAGTCTGAGCCTCTTTCGAGCATCAATTTCATTCATACGGAACCTCTTCAGTCTTTCCTCAATTATTTCAACCGGTGAATTCTCTTTTGTTTGACATTCTTCATCTCTTTCCGGTGGATTCAATTCAAGTTTTTCGGGATGATCACATTCTTTTCCTTGGATCAAGTGTTCTCCTTGATCGTTTGCCTCTCGCCATTCAATCATTCCGGAGTTCGAAAGACATCTCAGGAGATTCGTCTATGTTCGAATTAATTCGAGGTTGTCACCTCATTCAAATATTTTAGTTGTTCCGGTGCATCATCTATCTCTTCAACAATCCTTTGCAACGGTGTTTTCTTTTAGTGGGCCCTAACCCACAGGTCTTTTCCCAGGATCTTACCTGACTCTTCTAATTATTCTGGAGCCATTCCTAATTCTTTTTGAATTTGACGTAAGAATGAATTTCATCAGTCAGATTCCATCTCCAGGATCGTTTTCAAATTCTTTTCATCTTTGGTTCAACCCTTCCTCTTTTTCATTCTCCTGGAGTATCTCAGTAATTTTGGTGGTGTTTTCCGTCGTCATTTGAAGACTGAAGAAGAGTTTTTCCTCTAAATCTTTCCCGTTCTCTCAAAGATTCGTGGTTCTAGCTTCTTGTTAAACTCTCGAATTATTCCGTTTGTCGGAAACTCCTTTTCTCAACCAACCAGAGTATGTCAGGAGTTGTTTTTCCATTTCTTTTCACCGAAGGCCATCATTCCAGTCATCGTTCTCTATTTATCCCGATGCTTCGTTCAAATGTTCTTTAATCAGTTTATTATCTCTTCATTCTTTTCCATCTAAATCCCCTCAAGCATATTTGTTCTTCTAATTCTTCTCGGTGATTCATTCTCTTACATTAGTCATTTTCGAATTCTTATGGTGGTTCGTTCAAGATTCTTTTTCTTTGATTATTATATTAATTCATTCATTCTTTCCAATCCTACCTATGGTTCATGAAGACTTTCTCAAGTTCTGTGCTATATCCCCCTTAATCCTTTTCAACAAGAATAAGTAGTATGCAAAATTTGTTTATCATCAATTAAATTTGATGAAAGATAAGCATACAATAAATCTTATTCTTATTTCATCCAAGTGAGTAATCCCTTCCTTCGGAGTTTGTTCTTGATGAATAAATTCTAGTTCCAAGTGTTTTCATCTTTTCTTTTCCGGAGTTAAAATTACTCGGGCATTTCGTCGAAACCTCCATCTAAATCACTGCAAGGCTCATCTTATTCTTTCTTCCTTCATTCTATCTCATCATCCTTTTGTCACCGGAGTTCTTCATGGTGGTTCTTCATGATTTAATTCATTATTCAAGAGTTCATCAAGATTCTTGTTGGAGGAGTTCAAGTATATTTTCTTCTCGCGTCTCGAAGTCTAAATAATTCTCCGTTTTCTCCTGAAGTGGAGTTTTGCGTTTCGTCGTTCTTCTCAGCAATTCAGACATTGGTTGTGGTATAATTTCACCTCAACTTTTGAGTTGTTTTTTATAAGTCCACAACAAGCTTATTCTTTCGTTGTTGATTTTCTCAACAACTCCGTTCTAACCTTCCTCTAAGGATGCTATCAATTTCATTCGTGGTGGAAGTTCTTGTTCTCTCATTCGTTCTTTTCATTCCATTCTTTGAATTCGTCCGGAGTCATTGCATTGTTCATCTCGTCAAGTTTCATGTCATTGGGTGAAGTTCATGTTCTAATCCTTCCATTTTCAGTCGGAGTGTTGCCAAAATTCTATTATTCATTTCTTTTTTATCTTGTTCTAACCGGAGTGGATTCAGAGTCTATCGTGTTTCCATGAGCATTTGATTCTCGTCATATTCGTCGTTCATCTTCTCTAACCGAGTGCTCTCGACTATGTTCATCTTTTCTCGTGTGTCCTTACTTCACCTCTTCCTCTTTCTCTTCCGTCTCGTTCCTCAGATCTCGGGACGAGATCTCTTGTTAGTGGAGAAGAGTTGTAACACCCCGGATCCGATGCGCCACGTGTCTTCCAGCTATTCATCGTTGTTTCCATGTCATTTGCTTGCATGGTTGCATTTTGCCATGTCATCATTTGCATTTCATCTGCATGTTTTTCAAAACTTGCATCCGTTCGGGTTCCCACGGTTCTCTTCGTTGTCCGTTCTGAGTCCAGACACACTCGCACGCGCCCGCGGCACCTCCAAAATATTACCTTATAAGTGGCATAAAAATGTTCTTGGAATGGGGTGTAAGTTGGCGTGCGATCTTATTATAGTCTAGGTAGGACGGCTGTCAAGTTTCATCGCATTCGGAGTCTGTTTGATAGCCCAACCATTAATCGTACAGCCGCAATATAGTCGGTGTATTTGTCGGATGTTTTCGGTATTCGAAAACAGTGTCGAGCCCCTCTCTCTCTTCTCTTCTTAGCCCGAGGCCTTCTACACAGCCCATCAACCCCTCACCTAATCCCTCTCCGCTCCGGAGCCGTCCGATGGCAATCGTACGGACCGAAAACGGAGCTAAACCCCCTCCTCTAGCCCCTTTTCCTTATTTAAACACCCCCTCCTTCCCCATTTGCAACCCTAGTCGCTCCCCCTCGATTTCCGCGCCCTTCAATCATCAGCCGCCGCCAGATCCCACCCCCTCCTCAAATTCCGGCACTGGCCAACCCCTCCAGCGCCACTTGGCCTCCTCCCACTGGCCAGCGCCGCCTACCGCAACCGTTCCCCTCCACTCCCGCGTCACCACGTCGCCTCCAGCCGCCGCGAAGCCCGTGGCCCGTCAGGACCCGCGTTGGGCCCTGGGAAGCCCATCTAGGCCCGAGCGCTCTGCCGCCGCCTGGTCCCGAGCGCCTCCCGCTTCGAAGCCTCGCCGCTCGACCTCACCAGCACCACCTCGCCCGCGCCGCCTTCCCCGCCATCCCACCGCGTCCAGCCATCGGAGCCGCCGCCGGCGACGTCCAGGCCAGCCTGCGCCACCATGTTCCTCTCATTCTCCTCCCTGTTGGCTCCCTCTTAGGTCCTCTCTCGTGCCCCCTTCAGGCCTTCACCGGCACCACTTCGGGACATCGTCGCCGGCGCCATCGCCGGGAACGGAACCCCGGCGGCCGGATCCGCCGCCCCCGAGCGCCCCGCCGACGACGACCTCACCGGAGTTCCGCCCACCGCCGCCCGGGTCCTCCTCCGTGCCAGACCCGACCCGGATCCACCTCACCCCGACCTGGATCCACCTCACCCAGACCCGATCCGCTTCCGCGTTGACTTTCTGTGAGGTGATTTTTGTCCAAGTCCCTAGGAAAATCATCTCATGTGCACATGTTTGCATGATCATATCTCTCTGACCGTAGATCCGTTTTGCATGCATAATATATCAAAATGTTCATTGTGAGAAGTTCTACATTTCATTCCACTTTTACATGCTAGTTTGAGTTCATCTTGATGCCGTAATCAATGTTGCAGGAGTGCTATATGATGTTAACCTGCTGAGACTGTTATAACTTGGTAATTTGTCTTTTTCATTACATTTGGTGTGTCATCCTATGAGCTTGATGTCTACATGAGTTTTGAGTTACATCATGCCATATTTACAGTGGTGCAATCCATGTATTTTTGTGAGTTTTTAGTGAGTGCATCAAGCTCGTGAAGTAGAGTACTTGTTGTTACTGTTTTGCTAGGCTGTAACTGGTATATCAGGTTGCTATGTTTGGTTGATGCTACCATCCATTATATGCACAATCTGGAGATGTTTACTAAGGATGTTTTGTTACACATGTTATGCTCTGTCCATCCATGCCCATTTTTGTATTCATAGCTTGCTGTAGCTTGTCGTTATCATGCTCTAAATTTGCTAAATAATGTTGCTGTCAGCCTGTTAACATTAAGTTCAAATTTTCCATGTATTTTGCTAGTGATCCATGCACCCTATGACTGCTATTGACATCTTTAGCTCCATAAATGTGTCTTCTCACTATTGGTCACCTTTTCGTGCCATGTATTGTTCTGAGGTGAGTGTTACAAGCTCACCAATATGCCTACTTATCGTTGTTCCTGCCATGTATTGTTATTCTGAATCTGTCATATCACTTGTCATGTTTGCATGGATCCTACCATCTTTTCTGTTGATCTTTGTAATAAGAGAGTTTTGTTAATTGCTTTTAGTTATAGCATTCCATGCCTTTTTTCCATGATAAGTTCCTGTAGCATGTTATTTGATAGCTCTAAACATTGCAACCTGATGTTATTTCTGCCATGTCCAGTGATTTCTGCTAAGTCTGTGAAACTGTTATTATTTGCAATCTTGCCATGTCCTTTTGAGCATGTTATAGAGTTTTATGTAGATGACTCAGTGTTCATGTTTTGTTATGCTTCATCTGTACATCACGTCCATGCCAATTGTCTTCATGTTGAGGTGTTGTAGCATGTTGTTTTGATGTTTGTAAGATGCCTAGTTGCTGTATGGACAGATTGTTGTTATATCTTGTTTGGAGTGTGTGTTGCACCGTTGCTCCGTTTGGAGTGTGCTCTATATGGAACTTGCTTAATTTTGCATATAGTTTCATGTTACCTTGTTGCATCCATGTTTCGAATGTGTTTGCTTGATGTTTGTATGCATTTTGCATCAATGCCATGTTTAACTTGTTTTGCTCATATCTTCTAGGCCGTAGCTCCGAACTACATGAACTTTATATGTAACTTGACTAGAATTTCGTGTACATCATCTTGGTGCATATTAACTTACTGTTTAAAAACTTGAACATAAAGGTTTATTCAGATCTGGACCAATTTCGAAATTTGCATATGAGGACTTACCAGATTTGTTATATGTTGTTTCCGGCCTCATTTAAACTTGCTTTGATATGTTGCTCTTGTATGCATCATCTCTTGACATGGTAGCATCTTATAGCCTTTGTCATGCATCATACTTGGTTGAGCATCATGCCATGTCTATGTGTTATGTGTTTACCTTGTTGTTTCCTTCTTTCCGGTTATGCTCCTTCTCGTTAGTTCCTGTTTCGTTGCGATCGTGAGGATTCGTTCATCTACACTTGGTTCTTCTTCGTGGCTTCATCTTCTTCATGGACTCGTTCTTCTTCCTAGAGGGATTTCAGGCAAGATGACCGTCACCTTGGATCTCACTACTATCATTTCTATGCTAGTTGCTTTGTTCTATCGCTATGCTGCGCTACCTATCACTTGTTCATCAAGCCTCCAGAACTGCCATGTCAGCCTCTAACCTTTTCACCCTTCCTAGCAAACCATTGATTGGCTATGTTACCGCTTTGCTCAACCCCTCTTATAGCATTGTTAGTTGCAGGTGAAGTTGAAGATTGCTCCATGAGGGACAGGATTATGTTGGGATATCACAATATCTCTTATTTAATTAATACATCTATATACTTGGGAAAGGGTGGAAGGCTCGGCCTTATGCCTGGTGTTTTGTTCCACTCTGGCCACCTTAGTTTCTATCATACCGGTGTTATGTTCCTTGATTTTGCATTCCTTATGTGGTTGGGTGATTTATGGGACCCCCTTGACAGTTCGCTTTGAATAAAACTTCTTCAGCAAGGCCCAACCTTGGTTTTACCATTTTCCTACCTAAGCCTTTTTCCCTTGGGTTTCCGTAGCCTGAGGGTCATCTTTATTTAACCCCCCCCCCAGGCCAGTGCTCCTTCGAGTGTTGGTCCGAACTGAGCAACCTGCGGGGCCACCTCGGGGAAACTTGAGGGCTGGTTTTACTCGTAGCTTGACTTATCCGGTGTGCCCTGAGAACGAGATACGTGCGACTCCTATCGGGATTTGTCGGCACATCGGGCGGCTTTCCTGGTCTTGTTTTACCATTGTCGAAATATCTTGTAACCGGGATTCCGAGACTGATCGGGTCTTCCTGGGAGAAGGAATATCCTTCGTTGACCGTGAGAGCTTGTGATGGGCTAAGTTGGGACACCCCTGCAGGGTATAAACTTTCGAGAGCCGTGCCCACGGTTATGTGGCAGATGGGAATTTGTTAATGTCCGGTTGTAGAGAACTTGACACCAGATTCGAATTAAAACGCATCATCCGTGTGTAGCCGAGATGGTCTATTTTCGGCGGAGTCCGGGAAGTGAACACGGGTTTGGGTTATGTATGAATGTAAGTAGTTTTAGGATCACCTCTTGATCACTTCTAGCTTCTCGACTGTTCTGTTTGCTTCTCTTCTCGCTCTTATATGCGTATGTTAGCCACCATATATGCTTAGACACTGTTGCAACCTCACCACTTATCCTTTCCATACCCATTAAGCTTTGCTAGTCTTGATACCCATGGTAATGGGATTGCTGAGTCCTTGTGGCTCACAGATTACTACAACAATAGTTGCAGGTACAAGTATTGCGATGATCATGGCACGAGAGTGATGTTTACTCATTTTGGAGTTCTTCTTCTGCTTCTTCTTCAATCAGGGGATAGGTTCCAGGTCGGCAGCCTGGGCTAGCAGGGTGGATGTCATTTGAGTTTCTGTTTGTGTTTCATCCGTAGTTGGATGTTGCTCTTATGTATGATGTTGTTTTATTCATGTGGCATTGTATGCCTTTTGTATGTATCCCCAACTATTATGTAATGGTACGATGTAATGATATCCACCTTGCAAAAGCGTCTCCAATATGCGCTTCTATCCTTGGTTGGACCTTCGAGTTCCTTTAGGATAGGGTCGCATATTGGGCGTGACATTTATATAGACACCGAAGGGGACTAGGGTTGTAAAAAGTCGGTTACAAAGAAAGGAATCTTCATATCCAGGCGCCAAGCTTGCCTTCCACGCCAAGGAGAGTCCCATCCGGACACGGGAGAGAGTCTTATATCTTGTATCTTCATACCACAACAGTCTGACCCATGCTACATAGTTCAGCCGTCCGAGGACCCCTAATCCAGGACTCCCTCAGTAGCCCCTGAACCAGGCTTCAATGACAAGGAGTCCGGCACGTGAATTGTCTTCGCATTTCAAGGCGGGTTCCTTCTCCGAATACTCCAAAATAGTCTTTGAACACAAGAATCATGTCCGGCTCTGCAAAACAAATTCCACACACAACCGCAGAGAGTATAATATTTCACGAGTCCAATCCGCTGACAATTTTTTTAATGTGACATCACATCGCCGCCCAGCCATTATTTCAAACCGTTTTTAGCCTGCCGCTTCATATTTCGAGATGCGGTTTCATTGGCACGTCTTGTCAAAGCAGAGATCATGTCCCCTTATTGCGGGATTCTCTTTAATACGGGCGTGGGTAACCCAACCGTTCTGTTGGCATGATTCCTTGGGAATAGGCAGGTTTTAAGGCCTAGGAGAGGGCGGTTGATATTCATTGCCTTTATAAAGGGGCTAAGACCCGTCTTTTCTCCTTTACACCAACCCTTTCCTCAACCTCTCCCACCTCGAGTTCCAGCACCCAAGGTTCAATTTAATTGCTTCGCGCTTCCCAGTCATGTCCGGACCCAGCCCTCAAGGCCGGTGGGTGGCTTCCTCTGTCACAGAGGAGGATATCGTGAAGCTCCGGGAGGCAAGATACCTGACCGCGGAAATCCCCCACGGGCTTCCTGCTCAAGGGCAGGTTATTCCTACTCCCAGATCCGGTGAGAGGGTCGTATTCATCCGAGGGCTAGATTTCTACTCCCAGGTTATTCCTGCTCAAGGGTTTCCCACTTCCTCTGAGGGCTAGGGTTCGCTCTTCATTCCTTCGTTCGAGGGCTCATGTTCTATTACGGGCTAGATTTTAATAATCTAGCTCCGGACTCCTTTCTTCACGTCTCATCATTCATTATCGTGTGCGAGGCCTTCCTCCGTATTCCCCCACACTTCAGCTTGTGGCTCAAGACCTTTAATGTGAAGCCGAAGGTAGTCGACGGGAAACAAGCGGAGTGCGGTGGTGTTGTAGTGAGCAAAGTCACCAATACTCCTTGGCCAAAGGGCTCCTTCACAGAAACTTCCGACCTATGGCAGCGGAAGTGGTTTTACATCCCTGAACCCCGTGGTACCAAGTGGGTAGCTACACCTGCATTCCGATCTGGCCCTCCGCCACAGCTTGCATCATGGATTAATAAGGGGCTGGACTGGGGATCAATTGATGAAGTGCGGATGATGAAAAGTCGCATTCGAAGCCTCATTGAAAAGGACACCGGTCTTATCAACGTAATACAAGTAATGCTAGCCCAGCCAGATGCAGTAATAGGTAAGTTTTTGGTTAAGTCATTTACAACAATCGTTCTTTTTGATACTGGTGCATCGCATTCATACATATCAAGGGGATATGTGGATAAGTATAAGCTGCCAACCCAAGCCCTTAGGTCACACATGTTAGTAACCTCGCCAGGAGCAGAGTATATGGCTAGTCTATGGTGTGATCGTTTACCATTAAGGATTGGTAACTACGTGTTTCCCTCAGAACTAATAGTATTGGAATCGCAAGGACTGGATGTGATATTAGGCATGGATTGGTTATCAAAGTATGGAGGGAACATTGAATGTGCTAGTAAGTCGATTTTGCTTAGCACGCCAGAAGGAAGAAGGATCAAGTATGTATCCCGGCATGTGCCGAAGAGGATTCAAGTAAATTCCTTATCAGGAGTTGTATAGGAGGAAGTACCAGTGGTGAAGGATTTTCCTAACGTATTTCCAGAGGGGTTGCCAGGCATGCCATCGGATAGATACATTGAGTTTTTGATTGAGCTTTTGCCAGGCACAGGACCAATATCTAAGAGACTGTACAGGATGCCCGCAAAAGATTTAGAGGAAATTAAGAAGCAGATTGAGGAGTTAGTGGATAAATGCTATATTCGCCCAACTTCTTCACCTTGGGGATCGCCAGTGCTTCTAGTGGAGAATAAGGATGGATCATTAAGGATGGTTGTTGATTATCGAGGATTGAATGAAGTGACAATCAAGAACAAATATCCACTGCCAATAATCAATGACTTGTTTGACCGATTGCAAGGAGCTAAGGTATTTTCCAAGATCGATCTGCGATCAGGATACCACCAGTTGAAGATTTGAGAGCAGGATATACCTAAGACGGCTTTTACCACCAGGTACGGGCTGTATGAGTATATCGTTATGTCATTTGGTCTGACTAACGCACCTGCCTATTTCATGAACATGATGAACAAGGTGTTTATGGAGTTTATGGATAAGTTCGTCGTGGTGTTCATTGATGATATTTTGGTCTACTCAAAGAATGAAGAATAGCATAAGGAGCATTTGCGTTTGGTACTTGAGAAAATCAAAGAACATCAGTTATACGCCAAGTTTAGCAAGTGTGAGTTTTGGTTCAAGGGAGTTGGATTCCTCGGACATGTTATATCCGGAGAAGGAATAGCAGTAGACCCCACCAAAGTTGTCACTGTGACAAACTGGGAAGCCCCAACAACAGTTGGAGAGATCCAGAGTTTTCTTGGACTCGCAGGATAATACCGGAGGTCCATTGAGAATTTCTCGAAGATTGCAAAGCCCATGACGGAATTGTTGAAGAAGGACACCAAGTTTAAATGGACTGAGGAATGTGAGGCCAGTTTCCAGGAGTTGAAGAAACGTTTGGTTACATCACCAGTGTTGATTCTGCCTGATCAGCGCAAGGATTATGAAGTATATTGCGACGCTTCTCATCAAGGACTTGGAGCAGTGCTTATGCAGGAGGGAAGAGTTGTTTCACATGCCTCACGACAGCTTAAACCCCATGAGTTGAATTATGCTACACATGATTTGGAGTTAGCAGCCGTAGTGCATGCTTTGAAGACATGGAGACATTTTCTCATCGGAAACCATTGTGAGGTGTACACGGATCACAAGAGTTTGAAGTACATCTTCACGCAGAAGGAGTTGAATCTCAGGCAAAGGAGATGGTTGGAGCTCATCAAGGATTATGATATGAGACTGCATTATCACCCCGGAAAGGCTAACGTAGTAGCCGATGCGTTGAGCTGCAAGAGCCATGTCAACACACTCATGACCGGAGAGTTACCAAGGGAGTTAGCCGAGGATCTTCGTGAGCTATGTTTGGAAATAGTTCCAAGAGGCTATGTAGCAGCATTAGAGATTCAGTCTACTTTGATGGATAAGATCAGAGAAGCTCAGAAGACTGACAAGGAGATTGCCGAGATAAAGGAGCAGATGAGCAAAGGAAAAGCTAAAGGTTTTCGTGAGGATGAGCACGATACCCTATGGTTTGAGGACCGCGTTTATGTGCCTAATGACCCGGAGATTAGGAAGTTGATTCTACAGGAGGCCCATGATTCGCCGTATTCGATTTACCCAGGAAATACCAAGATGTACCTGGATTTGAAGGACACTTTCTGGTGGACCAGAATGAAGAAGGATATTGCGGAGTATGTAGCAGTATGTGATGTATGTCAGAGACTGAAGGCAGAGCATCAGAAGCCAGCATATTGCCGATACCCGAATGGAAGTGGGATAAGCTAGGCATATGGATTTTATCACAGGATTGCCCATGACTCGTTCAGGCTATGACTCGATATGGGTTGTAGTCGATCGTTTGACGAAGGTAGCCCATTTCATTCCAGTAAAGACCACCTACACCAGTGCTAAGTTGGCAAAGATATACATGACCAGGATCGTATGTCTGCATGGAGTTCCGAGGAGCATCGTATCAGATAGAGGAACCCAGTTTACCTCAAAGTTCTGGAATCAGTTGCACAAAACTTTGGGTACCAGGCTAGAGTTCATCACAGCCTTCCATCCGCAGACAGATGGATAGACTGAGAAAGTAAATCAGATTCTGGAAGGCGTGCTGAGAGCTTGTGCACTAGATTATGGATCTAGTTGGGACGACAATTTGCCATATGCGGAGTTCTCTTACAACAACAGTTATCAATCCAGTTTGAAGATGGCCCCATTCGAAGCTCTGTACGGAAGGAGGTGCAGGACACCGTTGTTGTGGGATGAAGTTGGAGACCGCCAGTTGTTTGGGCCAGATTTGATTAAGGAGTCTGAACAGAAGGTGAAGTTGATTCGCGATAGGCTCAAGGTAGCCCAGTCCAGGCAGAAGAGCTACGCAGATTCTAAAGGCAAGGAGACAGTTTACGAAGTTGGAGACAGAGTTTATCTTCGTGTATCTCCACTTCGAGGAGTTAAGGTAAAGTTAGCGCCACGTTTTGTGGGACCATACAAAGTTTTGGAACGTATGGGAGAAGTTGCTTACAAGTTGGAATTGCCCGAAGGATTGTCAAGAGATCAAGATATGTTTCACATTTCCCAGTTGAAGAAGTGTCACGCAGAGATGGCTGATATACCGCTGAGGGATACAGTGCCACTGGAAACAATTCAGTTGGATAGTGATTTGACCTATGAGGAGAAACCAGTCAAGATTCTCGAATACGCCAGCCGAGTCACCCGCAGCAAGGTTATCAAGTTTTCAAAGTTCAGTGGAGCCACCATACCGAAGATGAAGCCACCTGGGAGCGAGAGGAAGATCTACTGAAGGACCACCCTCACCTATTTTCTAGCCAACCCGAATCTCGAGGACGAGATTCATCTTAAGGGGGGTAGGTTTGTAACATCCCAAATTTTCAATTTGGAATGTTATACATTAGATCATCATTGCATATCATATTTAATTGCATTTTGGCTCGATCCCAGAAATTCTACGCAACTCAAAGACCCGCGGAGAGAGTTGGGAATTTCGATATTTTCATATTTGAGTTTTCTCAAATTTTGGAAATAGGATAATTTGATTTTAATTATTTTATCTTCAATTATTTCTATTATAAAAATATGAGACAGGGAATAAAATGACTTTCCCAAAATAAAGAAATATTGAGGATTTAGTAATAAAATCAAACACGATTTTATTTCGGAGTTTTATCGCTATTTTATTTGAATTAGGAAAAATGCGTGTTTTTCAAAAGTGCATTTAGGCCCCAAATAAATGTTCATCTTGTCCGGCTTGATTTTAGAAGTCGGTGAATTTCATTTCTAGATTTTTGGAGTCTGTTTAGTATTTCTTTTATTTGTTTTTCTGCGTGATATTTTCTTTAAAAAAAACGCGAACCGACCTCGGGCCGTATTCGGCCAGGACTCCCGTGGCCGGCCCCCTTTATATAGCACCCGAGCCCACCCCAGCCCACCCCAAACCCTAGCTCCGCCGCCGCCCTAGCCGCCCCAGCCGCCATCATCGCCGCCCGCTGCTGCTGCCGCCGCCGACGCCGCCG